>NW_009730657.1:0-49903 GCF_000703405.1 Apaloderma vittatum
AGCCTCAACAATTCTGTGATTCTGTGAACATATTTCTCAAAAACATTAACAAGCATGTACAGACGCTACACCACTTTTTTTAGTACTACCCAGATGTGCCCTTCACCGCGAGAGGGAATATTCCCTCTCTTGATTAAATCCACCTGAAAGGAAGCCAGCCTAAATATTCCAGAAGAATAGTGTTAGTGCTCTAACTACAATTGCTACTCTCTAATGAACCATGGGTCAAAAAATAGAAAGGCATTCTGTAATAATGTTGGCACAGTGAATTCAGTTCAGTGACCATTTTGCTGCTTTTAAGTATAAGCATATGGAAGTCTACTGTGAGATCTCAGGAAGATAATTGACTATATAATGCTGCTGAAGTTCTCACTGGGTGCTCAGAACCACCAGTTTTACAAAAGAAAGCTTCCCGTCTTGAGAGAGGGTCTGCCAGAGAATTATTACATTCTCGTGAGGTGAACGATTAAGATGAACTTCACACAACAATCTTCCGGGTGAAATCAGAGCTCTCTGTCACAAGTGCCAGAGCCCCGAGGGCACCAGCTGGTCTTACTGGTCTGCCCAACTTTCCTCTCCAGGCCTGATCCTGACCCCAGCATGTCCTCAAATGTGCCCAATGCCCAGGGCTAAGGCTGTCCTCAGCTGCCCCCCAGCCTACCCTGCTTCCTGGCTGGGGACAAAGGGACGAGCCCTGGCTGCCAGGCTCTGCCCTGATTCTCAACCTCAGGACACCACTATCTCTCCTGGCACGGCAACAGAGAGAAAAAACTGAGGCTTTTTCTCCAACCTTCCCCTCTTCTCTTACCCACATACACTGAACTTTTAAGATATGGTGTGTGCTTACTCTAGCTTGATTTCTTGTTGCTAAAATGTCTGCCTTATCAGAGGTCATCTAATCAGTATAATCAAGAATATCCTTATTACTTTCTAAGCACGTATTGCAGTTCCAATTGTTAGTATAACAAATGAAAAAAGGGAACGGTGAACCCCTCTGCTAGTTGTTTTCAGTATTCACTCATGTCACTGCAGTATTTATAGCTTGCTGCTTACTATTATTCACTTATTCCAGAGGCAAGACTTGTCAAGGCTTTCAAGAACTGAGGGTGAAAAGTCCCTTTCAAAATTCTCAGCTGGGAACCATGACAACTCTGGCTTTGCCTTTTTTTTGCAAAACACCTCTCAGGACAAGCACAAAGCGTTTGTAACAATTCAAGTGAAACTGCTCTGTGCCATGCAGTAACTTGTTTCATTATTTTATGAAGCATCTTTCTGCGTAGTCTTCAGAAAGACCTCAAAAATGCCATTCACTACAATAATCTTATTCATAATATATCTATTCTTCTTTTTCATTTACATTTGAAAGTACTGCTCCTAGACTTCACTACCGAACAGTGTTCACAGGATTGAGTACTTCTGCCCATTGAAAGAATACTTCTGAAAAAAGTGAAAACTTTGATTTTAATTGAAGATAACTTAATTTCTTCAACATGTTCTGTTATCTGCCTTTATCAACTGTGTTCCAACAGGCCTGAGTAGTTATCTTTTTTATCTAGTTTTTCATTACTGAGTGATTATAAGACAAGACACTAAGTACTAGAGGGTACATCATGTACAAAAAAAAAAACACATTTAGGCTTGGGAATAAGTCTAGCTGTACAACAACTGGGGAGTTAAAAAAGAATGACAAAACTATTATGTTTAGAGACAAAAGGATGATGTATGGAAGTTGACTAAATCAATAACTAATTGTAAAGTATGCATCCAATGCTAGAATTGATCCAATAATTGAAATCTGCTGCTGGTCGCCTGAGTCCTATTTAGCAGGGTCAGCTCATAATTCAGGTGACTTTTGTACTTCTCATTGATCTTGGTTAGCAGCAGATTTGTGGTTCAGATAAGACTATTCATTTCTCAGAACTGATTCAGACTCAGTGACAGCAATTACACTTGATTAAATACTTTCGTATTAAAACTTTTAGAACCTGTGAATTTATTAATTTTTTTTACTAATTACAAGTCTTTGTGCAGCTAAAAACTGTTGGTTTTATTTTCCTCTTTAGGCTCACAAAATTCTTTTAACTTGTATTACAGCCGCATTTGTTTATGCATTCATATTAGAATCCATGCAACTATTTCCATGTAATCCCCATATTTTTCAGGGAATATTGTAGTTATCAGACCCATGGACATTTGGAGCAGTAAGAGTTGCAAGTAAAACAGTACAAATCTCTAGCAATTAGAGAAGCTGTTTCAAATATTGAAACAAAAACCCTAACTTGCTCTTTTTTTATCATGAAAATAATGTAGTGTTCCTATAAACCAGAATAGGATGATTTTCCACATCAGTTATGAATCTTCCAAAGAAAATCCAGTTATGATAATTAAGACAAATGTCAAAAAAACCCAGCAGATGTAAATAGCAGCTCTTGATTCTAGATTTCATTAATAAAAACATAGTGCTGTTTCAAAAAAACTGAAATCAACCCCACAAACCAAGATCATCTTTGTATGTTCACTTCTATACTAACCTGTATCACCTAATTTAAACCAATTTACTACTTATTTCCTTGGAGATTTGCCTCGTTCATTCTCTAAGCCTTCTGCTAGCATAGAGGAAAAATAACCAGGGTTACTCTTCAGTCTTGTTAAATGGACTTTCCTTGCACATAACAAGCCTCATTTCTCAGGCTATCATGCTGCACCCAGAAGCACAGATTAGCATGGAGAGCAACCCAACAGAGAAGCTGCTCCAGGTGGGTAGAACAGCTTCAGAAATTCTGTAGCTTATTCTTGTTTCCCATGAAGCACAGGAAGCATGAGATAGCTCGAATAGTCCTGTCACATCTGTGTCCCAACCACATTTGGCCAACAGGCCTAAATCAAAATACGTATCAGCTTAAGATAAACCAACTAGATGCAATTTCCCAGGATCAGACTGTATAGGCAAGTGTAGTCCCAGAATTAAGCACAGCAGACAACCAAAACTAAGAGAAATAATTTCTGGAGTTTGTCCTCTTGTTTCCCGACTGCAAAGCAATATCTATACTCTTTCTTCAGTGAATTTCACCAGTTCTATTTTATATTACACAAACTGAAAGCACAAAATGATGGGGAATATACTGTCTTCAGGAGTCATCCTCACTGAATTGCAGTGGGCCACTAGATGTCTTCAGTGCTTCACTGCGTGTCTGGAATATAAACATACCAGGGCCTCACGGTAGGGAAAATTACTAACAAGATTCATATACATGTTTTGTCAAAAGAATATATTTCACTTTTTACCCTTGCGATGAGAAGTCAGTCTGGGATAGTTCAGCAGTGTCAACTGATGTTCCCTCTCCCTGTCATTAAACTTCCTGTTTCTGCATTTTCAACTATGGAAACTGTGATTTGCTTCTGTGTGTCTGTGTCTGTTCGTCTGCCTGCACACATACGGCTGTCATCGTGCCTCATATGGTGCTTGGCTTGACTGTAGTTGTGTATCAGTGGGAAAGAGCAGTGTCATGTCAGGGAATTCAGATACCACTGTTCAATTTTTGCACAGGGGTCCATAACCCAATCGCAATTAACTTTGCCATTTGAGCTCACATGGCAAAAAAACCTCAACTCTCAGGCAGATTTTTTTTTACAGGTGTGGGTCTGCCAGGTGTTAGGTCTGATCCTTTCCCTATTTCCTCATTAAAATTGCTATATTTCACAGCTCATTTGATGCAACATTTAGTACCTTGACATAAATTCTCAGAGATCTACCAGGTACTTAGTCATTAAGTGGGAACACAGGAAAAAGCAAAAGTAAACTCTTTCAGATGCTCAAAGGCATTGTGATACTTCCATAGGCAGATTCTTTCTGCCTCTTTTTTTTTTCTTCTGCTTTCCTGGATGATTCTAGAAAGCTCAAAGGAGTTAAGAGTGGGAACACCTGCAACAGCCACTGGGAGGTGAAGAACCAGGACGCTGAGACACAGACAGCAAAGATTAGAGAGGGGAAAAAACCCCTGTATTCAAACTCGTAAGTTGTCAGTACTTCTCGGGAATCCCAGCAGTCCAACATAACAAGAAAAAAGTAAAGTCATCAAGATGAGTAGTAATGTTCTAATAACTTTTTACATCTTCCAGCCCTATGGCTTGTACAATTCAGGCAAATGAAAATATCTGATTCAAGATGGGTTTTTTTGCTCTGCTCTAAATACCTGAATAATGTTCTGCTTCTACTTACTATAGGCATTTCTTGGTTTACTCTCACCTTTATCATTTCAGGCTGAAGATTTTGCTCTGATATAATGTGCTGTTCAGCAGATAGAATGTGCAGTAGAGAGAAATAGAGAGGAATACCTGCTATTTCTATATTTTCAGACCCACATAAGTTTATGGCACCAGTGCAAGCTTTGTGGGTGACAGGTAATTAAGCAAACGATAAAGAAGTTGAAACATTTTAATGTAAAAGCAAAAATGAGCTTTCACCCTGACCAGTTGTTTAGCAAATGCTGTTTAACCACTTGACTATTTTTTTCCAGGAAGTCATAGCCAACTTTATGAGCTGGTAAACTTGGTCATCTTTTAAAATAAAAACCCTCAAGTATCAGACTCTCTATGTGTATCAAAAATATCAGAAGGAACTGAGAAGGGAAGAGGATTGAATCTTGTTTTACAACATCATGTTCCCAGCAATTATATTTTTATTTATGCTGTGATACTTAAAGTAATGTTTACTCATCTTTGTTCTCTCCGGTAAGTCAAGAACATCTCCTTTAAAGCTTCCTCCAATATGCCTTGATTTCTGGGACAAGAAACAAGGTATTTGAAGGAATGCATCTTTATCAGTTCATCTGGTATCAACCATTGACAAGTTGCAAAACACAGATCATTTCTCCACTGTATTCCCTCTTTTTTTTTTTGGAAAGTTTGCTGCCATTCCTATCCTAAATACCTTGGACCCTCCTGCTCTTTTCTAATTCTAACACAGGTGAGAGGGGGTATCTTCCAATTTTTTAATGGTAGGAATTCAGAAAATTTATGCCGAAGCTTTCCTCTAAGTCAATTTTTAACCCAGTTGGCCACTTCTGTGAATGAATCTGGAATAAACAATGTCACCTAATGCACTGCAATAAACGCAGATAAACTCCCTCACTTGCCTGAGTGGGTTGTCATAGTGAACTCATTGTAGAGAACTCCAAGAACTGCATCTCTTGAAGCTCTGTCTTGTCTGAACCAACTCTCAACAAGGGGAGAATCGATTCATATTCTTCAAGAAAAACAGCTTCCTAGCTAACATAAATAGCAGATTATGAAACCTAGTCCTCTGTCCTGGCTAGAAGCTGTTGAAGAGGAAAAAAACACAGATATTTAATTCTCATGTGAGCAGAACATAAACATTCTTACTTCTGGTGCCTATAAGTGAGCGGTTCTAACATAATTTCTATCTGCGCTATCTCCTGCCTAACACAGAGAACAGGACTTCTATTAGCAAAATTGCACTCTGACAGGTAAATTGCAGTAAACAGAATTATGCTGATATAAGGAAAGATACAAACAAAAATCTGCAGGCCTTAGCATATTCCAAGCCTAGTTGCCAAACCTCTGAGCTCTGCAAATAAAAGGAGCCTGAGGTATTAGCATAGAAAGCACAATTGTTCCCTACCCTTCAAATAATTTGCAGAAAGTGTTGCATGTATGAAACCAAAATTTATGTTTAAACTATGAACACAAGATCTTTATTAAACTACAGAGTGAACTAAATAAACAAAGTTATTACCCTAGAATTGCTTGCTTGAGGACATTTAGGTCAAATTCTGTTACACTAATTGATGCTAATAATAAGTGACATTACAGCTGTGTCTGTATGAACAACTTTACTTACTCTAAACCCCCAAAAGATACTTCAGAATGGATTATGCCCATGAATGAAGTCTCTTAGTTCACTTAAAACTTAATTCTAGTGCTTAGAAATTAAGACCCTCAGCATCATCCTACTATGCAGCTGTGAAAATATCCAGGTCTTAAATCCTGAGTTAGAGAGTCTTTAGACTATGCTTTTCCACATGAAAAAAATCAATCATATAACTTATGCAGTGACCTTCTGTTTCCTCAATACAGTTACTTTAAGTGCTTGCAATTGTTGCCTTCCGAGTCTATACCTGACATATAGTGGTAGCATCTTTACAGATTATCATTTTACATTGAGTGAATAGTTGTTTTGAATGGTGCTTCAGAATAGTATTTTCTCCTAAGGAGCATTATTTTAAAATAATTTGTACATATATAGTCTTTTCTACTTTTAAAACCTTTTGAAAAGCCCAGTAGAAAGACTTACCAGCAATTTACTCTGGAGATAGAAGGGACAGAGGAAGGTGATGGTTAATCTAGAAAATCCCCTGCCATCTGTGCTTGTTTGATGCAATAGAGGATGCAAGGATTGGTTGCAAATCTGTAGTACTTGTTTTCATGCTAAAACAACAGCTTGAGCTCAGCTGCTTAAAGTTTTATCTGTGCAAGCCTAACATCATATCTTTACAATGAATGAGATACCAGCATGAGGTCCCCTGTGCACTAGGGGAAGGGAAATACAACGCAAACTCTTGTTTCAGATTATGTCTTTTAAGAAAACTCATGCAATCACCCAATTTCTACATCAAACAAGGTTCATTTCTCTACTGTCCATGCAGACTGAGTAATATTGCAAAAAAAACCCAAACAACTCTAGCTACATATCACATCTGCACACATCACAAACATGGCTTAAATTTCATAATTAGTTCCAAGATTAGTTTCTGAGTACCAGCTAACTTACTCTTGTAATATTTGCCATTTGTCAAAATATTGTACAGAATTAGCTTTTTTATATTTTTAAAGCAAGTAGTATCAGTTTAAATTTTTTAAACTGTCAGGCCCTCAAGCATCCTGCAGTCTAACTAAGTCTAATATATCTCTATCACCAAATTATATCCTCAGTTACATCTAGGAGACTTCATGTTTGAAAATACTGTATAGGCAAAAAATGTGGCTACATCCATACCACGCTCTTAATAGTCACATGTGGAAAAACAAGCAGCCATACTTTTTTTTTTGGTTTAGCTTATCTTTTTAAAAACAAAATCCCTAAAAACCAGGCCATGGAAGAAAAGCGTACAGGCTTTTAACAACATGTAGCAACATACCTCATGGTCAGCGAGACGAACGAGAGACAAAAAGCCATCTATAGAATTACTTTTAAGACTATAACAAGATGTTGCTCACATTGCTTTGCACTACGATGATTCAAGCTCTTGGAACTACTATGGAGTATTTTGACACTTTCCATTGTAAAACTTAAAGATCTTATTCAGAAGATTTAATTAATCTTTTCAAGTAGTAACATTTTCAATTAATTCAATTAAATTCAATTAATGTTTTCAAGTAGTAAACCAGATTCCATTTTGATTTATATGCAAGGTTATGTCAGAGCCCATAGAGTCTATCAAATGACAGTTTCTGCATTAACTGTTTTCTATAGCTCAATAAAATTACTTTCAAAAGGTTAACTTTAGGCTCCATTCCACTTTCCTTAATATATGATGGCTGTTTTCTCTTACTTTTCATTTCTAAAAGTACCAATGATAAAACTCAGAACAGAGAAGAATTGTGTACAAATCGCACAACATTTGAGGCAATTTAAATGATCAAAAAAGGAAAAGTATTGTAATTACTAATCCTGTGAATCAAAGAATAATAAATTAATGGAAATTACACAAATTTACTGCTTAGACCCACTCTTTTATCACCTTTCATATGTTTCCTTCACAGTGCTATTTACGTTGCTGGTGGATTTAGCAAAATGTGGAGTATTTAAGAAAAAAGTGTTAGTTATATCATATCGTAAGCATCTGCACACAACATATTCTTCATTAGCACAGTGACAGTCATGGAAATACAGCTTTATTTTAAAGCTCTTCTAATTTTCCAGTGACCTTTGAATCTTTTCCTGCCTTGCAGTCTAATAACTCAGCCTCAAAATTATTCCCATAACATAGTACGACAGCTACCATTGACTGGTGAGAAACACTATTCGTACTGCAGTGAGAAAATAAAATAATCAAATATTAAATTTTAAAAATATTTTATACAAATTACAAGCTATTAGATTGAGGTGCTACCTAATAATAAAAGATAATAACATGTTTGGATAGTGCTGTGGTATTCACAGTTAAATGAAAATTTTACATACCTTGAGAAGTGATGAAAATGCGATGGCATGTCACTTTAAATTAACATGAAATGATTCATTTAACAGTTTTGATCAACTGCTGTACAAGATTCATCTACAGAATAAAACATGGAGATTTAAAACAGTTTATTATAATTAAGATGGTAAAGCATTAATTCAGATTTAAACAAAATCTTTAAAATACAAAAATAGTGTAGGTATGAAGCCTAACTTCATATATGAACTTGATGATCTTAAAGGTCTTTTCCAACCAAAATTCTATGATTCTATGATTCTGTGATTCTATATACAGTCAGATAATTAAAAAAATCCATATGTAATACAATATACAATATACAATATTAGGAAGATAATTGTCTCTCTGTACTCAGCACTGGTGAGGCCGCACCTTGAGTATTGTGTTTAGTTTTGGGCACCTCAGTATAAGAGAGATATCAAGGTGTTGGAGCGAGTGCAGAGGAGGGTAACAAAGCTGGTGAAGGGCCTGGAGAACAGACCTTATGAGGAGCGATTGAGGGAGCTGAGGCTGTTCAGTTTGATGAAGAGGAGGCTGAGGGGGGATCTCATCATGCTCTACAATTACTTGAAAGGACATTGTAGAGAGGTTGGTGCTGGTCTCTTCTCACAGGTAATTAGGGACAGAACCAGGGGGAACGGTTTCAAGTTACAACAGGGCAAGTTTAGGCTGGACATTAGGAAGAAATTCTTCACGGAAAGATTGGTCAGACACTGGAACAGACTGCCTAGGGAGGTGGTTGAGTCGCCATCCCTGGATGTGTTCAAGTGTCGTTTAGATGTGGTGTTGGGTGATACGGTTTAGGGGTGAACTTGTAGTGTAGGGTTAATGGTTGGAGTCGATGATCCCAAGGGTCTTTTCCAACCTGAATTGTTCTATGATTCTATGATTCTATGATAAACGCAACAAAATTACATACAGTCAGATAACCTTCCGAGAGCAACATTTTATCTCATTGGTGAAACAATGAACAATTATTATTACTAATACAGCATAACACAGTGTTACTTTGATTGATACTTTAAGGTTACAGAAAGAATCAGCTTGGCTTATATCTTGAAAAATCACTGTAGAATTTGCAACAACAATCAGAATCACAGAATCACATAATTTTTGAGGCTGGAAAAAAACACCAAGTCCAGCCTGTGTCTCAACACCACCACATGGGCCAGACCAGGGCACTAAGTGCCACATCCAGCCTCTCCTTAAACACCTTCAGGGACGGTGACTCCAGCCCTTCCCTGGGCAGTGCATCCCAGTGCCTGAGCACCCTCTCCCTGAGGAAGTGTCTGCTGAAATCCAACCTAAACCCTCTCGGACGCAGTTTCAGATGTTGCCAAGCTAATGGGACACGTTAGACATAAAATTGTGACCCTTTGTTAAACATGGAGCACAAGGCCAAAGATAGTGATGTTTAAAGTAATCTTTTTTGTAATTTGATAGCTGTGAAGTAGCAGCTTTTGAAAATAATTAAATACATCATACATCACTGCAGTTATTTGCCTGTTCTAAACAAAATAAATTCCTCTAATTATTTACGTATGTCAGTGTATTGCTGATTCACAGCTTCTTTAATTTTGACTCTGGCATTTGCTTTGGATTGGCTTAATCTCTATCATTCGTCTTTGCAATGGAGTAATCCTTTCCTTGGCAAAAGATGTGACACTTATTGTGAGATACTGAGTAGCCAAGCAGTTGTTTTCCTAAAGACAGTGGGAAAATATGTTTTGAATAAAGAAGCTTTTAAAGAAAACAGAGTAAGTGTCAGGGGCTTAAGATATATATGCTAGTTCACAGAGGGGTATTACTGATATTGCTAACCATTTGTTTTCTACAGATATGAAGTAGTCCAAGAAGTTGTTTGTTTTCCCACAGTACAATAATGAATGCTTGTAGGAATTTAATCTTGTACCTGACAGCAGATCCAGAGGCTGACAAAGACACTAAACAAAACGAAGAGGGAGGAAAAAGTCTTGAAACAAAATGAAGCTTTTAAAATAAAGGCCAGTGGGATAACTTAACTAGGGCCGTCACAGATTATTATCAGTTACTGATACTCTGAATTCAAGTCTGACTGCCATTTCTGACAACAGTCTTTTCCTGAACCAGAAGTCTTGCTTCAAGGAAAACCTATGGGTCTTGCTCATAGATAATTGGGTGAAATTCTACAGCCCTAGTAGTAAACAGTGCATTCATCAAAGAAAACGTGATCAGAAATTGCATATACATTAATAACTGTATTACAGGAGAATTCTGTACAAGTGTCTAGAGCATGTAGAGTGATACATGAACATATACTCTTCAATGTTGCCTAAAGGAAGCTACACTAACATAATTTCTCAGATACTTTCATTGCTCTGTACTAGAAGTTTGAGGCTGTTACAGCTGAAGAGTGATTCCCGGTCTGCTTGGTACACTCATGAACTAATATACTATTTTAATTCACCCAAAATAGCCTCTTTTTTTGCCAGTATCTACCATTAGGCACTTAAAAAGTAAGGTATTACATGAATTGCATTTATGCATGTTACGAGCAAACATTAGAACTGCTGTAAAAAATGAAAGCAACAAACAGATCAGTGATAGAATAAGATTGAATTATTAGGGATAATAGCTTAAAATGTAATCTCAGACATGTCTCTTCCTTGAACTGATTTTATTCATTGCTGTTAAACATATTTTTGGTAGGGTATTGGCTTAGATTTATGCATAAGTCAGACGGCTGCCAGTGAATAAATCACAGTTGTCAGCCCAAGATGCAGCAAATAAGGCTACCACTCCCAGGAACCACAGCAAATGGAAGAATTGCAGAGAAATTCCTGGGAAGGGTGATAGAGAGAAGATGATCCTGAAGTATTATTTTGTGTAGACTTTGTGGACTGAGTTCAGTAAATTTCCTCACCACTGAATTTCCCAACGTCTAGTGAGGCAGATAGTATATTCAGTCATAACCACAAGGGGGATAATTAACTTTCAAGATGGCTCTTCTTAAACAAGTGTATTTTGGGAGACTGGTGACACTGTAGAAAAAAGGTTTCTTTGTAGTATTTTACATGAGGCTGGGGAGGCAGGAATGTGTGTTTTAATGCAGAAACGACAGGCTAAACCTCAGATTTTGAAAGCTACGGGCTCTGTGTAACTATGGGCAAATCATCACAAGTAGAAGGGATGCTAGGCTGTCAGGTTTTTTTTAAAAAAAAGACATCATAATATGTTGTCTATACTCAAACAAGACTGCTTATTTCCAGGACCTACCAAAGGAGACTCCAATGCAATGCAGGGAGGAGGCCTTTTGCTGAGGGAAAGATCTTCGACTTGTCTGTGGCCTTCACCTAAGAGTGATGAGAGAAATAAGCGTAATTATTTCTTCGATGCTCATTTATAAATTATTGCGATAGAAACAACTAGTTATAATTTAATAAATATTGTTTCCGTGATGCTGCTATTAACAATGAAGTACCGTCACATGTGTAAATATTTATTTACCATCCCTCCTCTTTCTTGCTCCTTCCTTCTGGCGGCCAGAGGTGTCCTGAGGACTGAACCACGGGCCGCCCTGAGGGGCAGCAGGGTGGGTGGCAGGTGCCTGGGAACAGCTCTGCCCAGGGCCTGGGACCCCACCTCAGCCCCTGGCCCAATGATGCCATGGTAAGGCTCATCTCCAGCTCCCCACAGCCCTGCCCAGCCATGGGCCCCACCGGGCCCAGCCCACCAGCAGCCTCATGGTCCAGCCTGGCCTCAGCCTCTGCCCAGGGAGGTGCCCAGGGCTGGAACTGTTTTTGGTGCCCCTGGCCTGCCCTGCTCCCATCATAGGTCCTGGCTGCCAGGCCCTGCACAGCCACCTCACAGAATCAATTATAGAATCATAGAATCATAGAATCATTCATAGAATCACAGAATCATAGAATGTTGGGGTTTGGAAGGGAGCTCTAGAGATCATCTAGTCCAACCCCCTGCTAGAGCAGGATCCCCTAGGGCAGCCACACAGGAACGCGTCCAGGCGGGTTTTGAAAGTCTCCAGAGAAGGAGCCTCCACAACCTCTCTGGGCAGCCTGTGCCAGTGCTCTGTCACCCTCATGTTGAGGTGGAACTTCCTATGTTCTAGCTTACACCCATTATTTCTTGTTCAATTACTGGTCACACCTGAAAAGAGACTGGCACCTTCCCCTTGACACCCATCCCTCAGATATTTATATACATTAATAAGCTCCCCTCTCAGCCTCTCCTTTCAAGGCTAAACAGCCCCAGTTCTCTCAGTCTCTCTTCACAGGAGAGATGCTCAAGTCCCTTAATCATCCTCGTAGCTCTCCATTGGACTCTCTCCAGTAGGTCCCTGTCTCTCTTGAATTGGGGAGCCCAAAACTGGACACAACTGGACATCTCCTGGGAGCCTCTAGGACCTGTGGCTCCCCAACACAGGGAGTGACCCCACCTTGGTGGGGACTCCATCTTGGTGGTCCGTCCTCTGCATGGGCCATCATCAGTTGTGGTAGTCGCCAGCTCCTTGCATTAAGGTAAGCTTGAAATGTGTGGAGACAGAGCAGGAGGAGACTCAAACCAGGGCTGTGGGACTGAGATTATTTGGTCTCTGGGCTTTATTCTACAAAAAATACACACCTCTCATCCTACATGAGTGCTTGAAATTTTAGTCAGAATTTAAGAGTTGCCTCTGGTGCACAGGACTCCTCAGAACACTCACTCCCAACCACTGAATGCTTGTATCTTGAAAACTAGTGCATTCCTCTCACCAGATCTAACACTAAACAAACCTAATGCCTTGGTGATTTCAGAATACTTGTTGCTTGTATCCATTTTAAGTGCAAGACACTCTGTGCAAGCCATGAGTCAGCAAACAGGCACTGAGTGAGCCCCCAGTGCACGGGGCAGCCTAGTATCATGTGTAGCTCCTGGCCGAAGAGATGTAACTCTTACTGCTCCCCTCCACTCCTCGCAGTAATTTGCACTCATAGACTAAGTGTCAAGATTGAAAATATAGCACTGTATTTCATACCACGGCCATAGTAAGGAGGGTGAAACTACAGCTTAGTGTTTTCTCCAACACTGATTAGTCACTGTGAATATATTCAAGCAATTGTGCTTCAGTGTAGAGGGTAAATGACTTATTTTCTCATGGGAGCCATATAGCTGTGGAATAACTTCATAATATGAGACAAACTTCTGTAACACCAGTCATAGAAGGGATTTTGACATTTAAGCACTTTCTTGGCTTCTGGGTATCATGTTAAATAAAGCACATTTCTTTCAGTGAAATAGGCCTGTAAGACAGAAATATGTTGCACACTGCATAAACAGGGAGGCTAAAGTTTTTCATGTTTTACTGCCTTGTAAACAGGGAGAGATGTGGCTACCCAGACTCCTGTGGCACAGATTGGGACAAAACATCCAGGCACTTTAACCCTTTCTTCTCTAACTAGTTCATGCTTACTGGTACATGACATCTAACAAATCTAATCTGTTAAAACCTTTTGCTTGAAGTGGTTATAGTGATTCCTTTTCCCCCCAGTCCATGTCGGTGAGCAGCATCCAGAACTATGACAAAATCAATACTATAATATTTACTAATATTTCCCTTTTGTTTGGGTACAGATCACTCTGTCATTATTAAACACACATGACACTGTCTAATACATTTTGGGGAACTATTTTCTCCCTGTTCAGCACCGTATTGTGAAAGCATGCACCTGGCAGAGTGTGCAGATTCCTGCTTTGTGTATGGGGAGACATTCCACCCTTCCTTACATTGAGCTGTCACAAAAGGCCTGATCACTGAAATAAGAAATTTTTCAAAGTAGTAATGAGAGTACTGTAGACCACTAACTATTTTTCACTGTGCTTTTTCAGGGAAACAAGTAGTCAATGTAGATAAATCCTCCTCATTAACCTCTTGCAACAAGAGTTGCCTCAGAGTTCATTTCAGTGCTTGGATTCTGCTTTTAAGTAATATGATAGTCTTCAAGAAGATAGATGTAAAGACTAGTAGGATAATAAAGGCCATAATTAAGTCTGTAAAGGCAATGTTCCTAAAGAGAAGTACAGGATAAGCTTCACACAAGTTTTCGGGGCATTCACACACTCTGTTGTTAGAGACACCCTTACTAAGATGCCTGCCTAGTTATTTTAAACTTCAGAAGAGTGGAAGTCTTCAAACTGCTGTTTGCTTACAATCTAGTTATTTAATACTCTGTCCTCCACACTGGTTAATCATATGCATACACTGAATGCAAATATATCAGTGTCAGAAACAGCAAGCCCAATAAATTCAATAAAACATACTAGTTGAAACTATGTGTTGAAACTATGTGTTGAAACTGTGATTAGAATTAACAGGATTAAATGAATAAAGCTTTGTTGTAGCTTGTTTCTAAGTATACTTCTGCTTTCTTAGCCATATTTACAAAAAATGCAGTATACTTTTGAGATATGGAACATTTTTTTCTTAATCTTAAGGACTAGGCATCTTCTGTGGCTCTGTAATAAAGTTCAACATTTCTATTTCTATATAGTGCATTAAGTCATTGTAGAGTATCTAAAAAAGTTTCTGCAGATGCAACAGCACATTCAATATTGCAACCTATTTAGGCTTCTAGTGATTTATTACCCTATACTCTCCATCTAGCAACTTTCAGAAACTGTGCATTAGCACCTGAACAAATTATAGCCATTATACCTTCACTTTCACACTATCGTATCTCCCAAGTCATAAGGTTTGTTTGTTCAATAAGAAAGTTGTTGGAAGCCACACCTTTTCTGCTCCCTTGAGAAATACATTAATTTCCATTTTTAACAGAATCAAACACAAAGTATCTATATATTTAAAAAAATTTAAGTCTGATTACAGAAAGACAAACCCAAGCCTATACTAAAGTTTTGCTGCAGTAAAACCATCCATGTAATAAAAGAATTTGACCTTTTTGTTGGTACTACTGTGAGAGCTACAGAGGCCTTAAAATATGAAGGTCTGACTTTAACTGATGTAAGCTCTACAGAAGAAATTCTCTTCATGGAGCATCTTCTTGGAATCCATATGTCCATTGTCATCATTATTTGCTTCTGTCAGTAGATATTAAGCATATTAATCTGACAGGACCTTAGTCCAGGTCCTCTGTTTCCCCTCAGACATACAGAGTTGTCAGCATCACCTTCGAAAATAAGTCCCTTTTATTTCCTCCGCTCCGCTCAGCAGTTTCTCAAGTTGTGCTATCCAGATGACTTCTCTCCTGTGGTCCTACTAGGCTTTTCATCTTCTGTTTCTCAACCCTCTTCTGGTAGTCCTAAATTGTTGAATAGTTCAACCTTTGCATTGCTATAAGGAGCTTTAAATCTAGCCATGGGATATACAAATATTGTTTGAAATGGTGGACCATAGCTTGGCAAACACTATCAGTTGCAACAGCAGTTAATTGGAGAAAACAAGCCCTTAATATCAATCAACGATCTCTTTCAACATTGCTGCAGCAGAAATAAAAGAGAATCAAAAGCTTGGAAATGGTGTGTGGGTTTAATACCCGCAAGTATGTGTCAAGCCTTCTCTGGTTTCACAGCTCTCAAACAGTGTGTCAGTTTGACAGCATTTTGCATGACTTATTCAGTGTAGGAAGGTGTTATCAGACATTGCCTTTTCCTTTCACCTTTTTGCAGTTTCACCAGAATAGGCTATCTTGGCTGTCATGAAAAGCTAGAATACTTTGCTTGGCAGAAAAAATAAACTGGCAGCACACAGCTGCAAAAAACCGACAGTTTGTGAAAGAAACTAAACAGCGAAAGCTTTGCATTCTAGCTCCCACTCAATCTATTCAAATGAAGTTATTAAAACAAAGTATTGGTGTAACCAAATGCTGAAATGAACTAGTTTTATGGTCTTAATAAAAAATTATGAATTCTCCCAGCTGAAACAGCAGTGAATCAATTGAGGTCAATACTTATTCTAGCAAAAACATTAAAATTTATATTACAGTCATTAACAACAGACAGTGTGGAAAATGATCTAGTCTTTCTACTTCTGTCTTTTGGATAGACCTCTTGTAGAGAGCATCTCATGTTCTTGCAGAATATCTGGGCTTTGGATTTGCCAAAAGTTTTATCGGTGGTGGTGTGGTTTCACTACATTTTGTCTGGGTCCAGATTCTTCTCCTGCATGGATAATGTTCCATTTCAGTCCTCCAGAAGCTTTCAGGGAGCACAATCGTTAACTTACTGAGATGCTGATTAATATCCAGTCTGCAGCTCCTGAAGTCCTTGAAGCATTTCCAGCAAACCACCTTCCTGACTTCCGAATTTGCCTCACCTCAGCTGAGTGTATATGTTTTGTGATGGAGATAAAAGTGAACATACACTAAAACAACTTAAGTACAGCCACATTCAACGTAATTTTGTTTTCTAAAATAGATCTAGAAGATAGGCTGTGGAACAAAGAGAGGTGTATTAATTGGGTTTTAAATGAGGAATAAAAAATAATTACTTAGCATCAGTTTAAAAAGCCATAATTACATCTCTGTTACTCAAGACTAGATTGAAAAAGAAATAAGCATTGTTATTTGCATAAGCAAAAAAATCCATGCTCACAGAAGTAAAACAGAAAACAACCTTCATTATGCAACATATTTTTATACTGACAGACGATTGCAGAGATTTTTTTCCCCACTGTTTTCATCAGTAATTGCCCTTCCTGTACGGCACAGATGAAGAGTCATAGCTCTTTAGAAGCCATTTTATATAATAGATGTTACTTTTTTTTTTCTTTATTTCACTTATTTAATGGTAATTCCACTTTTCTGTTGGTCTAATGCTTGTTAATGTCTTTCTGAAAAAAATTTATTGAAACACCGTAAGTCCAAATGTAAGTTGTTCCATGACAATACATCTTCATCTATAGGAAGCAGACAGAAGGATGTCGCTTCTTTAAAACTGATTTGACGATGTAGAAGCTGAAAAAGTCCATCCAGATGGAATTGAGATTCTCCGAAGGTTTCGCGTTTTCAAACAGAATAAAATCTTATGGCTTTTCTAGTTGGTCCTTTCAGAGGGATATATTATTCTGTGGATATATTATTCTGTGGAGTGGCACAACTTGAAGTTGTAGGAGAAAAGATAAATAAAGCAATAAACTACTGCCATAAACTCAAAGGGTGATAAATGTTTTTAAAAGTTCTGTATTAATAAAACTTATTCTATCAATTTGGTGGTAAAAGTTGCAAGCATGTAAGTTTTGCTCCATGTACTGTCTGAATGAAAATTAAACAATTTCTTAAGCCACATTTCGATGACTAGACACATTTCTCCTGAGACTTTTAATCTGAGCACATGTGTCCATCTCCATTTTACTGAGGCTGAACATCAATTATTCATTGAGGTCGAATTCCATGAAATTTAAGGAGATGAGCAAGTTCTACAGTTGACTAAAATATACACCATAACTATTGTGAAGTGCAGTATGTATTCTTTAGAACAAGAGTATGAACCTGTAATGAATTTTGTTCCACTACCCACTGAAATGGAGACTTTCTCACTTCTTGGCACAGGGACAGATATAGATTTGTTATATTTTGTTTGGGACATGAGACTTCATTAGGTCTCTTTTTAAGGAGTACTTTGATGGTTTTTAGGAAAAAAAATAAATTCTACTTTTCTTATGGCAGAGGTAGGAAGCAAAAGGTATTATATATGAAAATATCAGTCTGCCATAAGCACAAGCTCACCTTGAAAGGCACACTACAGAAATGAAATCAACCGCTTTCTAGCATTTTTCTCTTTGTTAGGCAAATAGATAAAGGTGTTGCAATGCTTAATGATCCATTCTGGGTTTTATTCACTTTGGGATGGTTTTTAAATTTCTTTCCTATATTTGGCTGAAATTTTCCTTTACTTACAGAAACTTTATTTGCTTTAACTTTCTTGGACTCATCTCTGTCTTTGATATTTTAAGCTGAAAGCCTAAAACATAGAACAGAATGAAAGTTTCAATGCCTTTAGAATATAAGTGCATATCTCTGTAACCAGGGATGTTACATCAACCTGATTAGGGTTGTAACATAAAAAAAAGAAATAAGATTTAGTCATTCCTACAGGCTACAGAGACAGAGTGTTTCTATTATAGCACCTCTATAGACAGGCACTCTGAAGAGGAACAGATCAAGCAGCATGTGCTAAGACATGATCATGGTGGAAAGTCAGTTCATTTAAGTTTTCTATCCTCCTATCCACCCTGAAGGTGAACAGATTTATTAAAGTGAAGTTACATAGTTCTGTAGAAACTTCCCACATTTCAAAGGACTGTGGACAGGATGGGTGATGACACTTATGGGGTGGATAGTCTAGATATACTATCAAAAGAGAAGGTTGAAGCTCTAGGGTTAGTTCCTGTAAGGCATTGAACATTCTCAGTTGCATAAAGAAACTCAGTAATCAATAACTTTTGGTGTGCAATTGTAATCTCCAACATCAGCGGAGACTGGAGACTGTTGAAAATGGCACCAATTAAAGGCTAAATCCTCCAGGGTTGAAAGCAGAAAACAAGTAAGTTTTCAACAGTGCATCATCTTTATGAATTCCTATAACATTAGTGATACGTGAGTGGACTTCAAAGTTATGTAACTCATGGAATAAAAACCTAATATAAAAGAATAATTACAATCTATTCCTTCAGCTGAAGTTGGTAAGATTAATAATAAAGCATAAATGCTTACGTTTTTAGTATGCTTGATCTTTCAGTCTGATCTAATGCATCACAATATGCAAATGATTTTTTCTGTGTGTGTCATATTCTGAAATCACAAATTAATTACTCCTTGAACTACCCTGTATCTAGTGAATATTAGGTGGAATGGGTGTTCGTCCTGAACAAAGCATGAAATATGTGAGCTCATTGTAAGACGAGGCCTCAGTTCTACAGTACAAAGATCATAGAATCAGAATCATAGAATCATTTAGGTTGGACAAGACCTTTAGGATTATCAAGTCCAACCATCAACCTAGTGATACCAGGACCACCGCTAAACTGTGACCCTAAGTGCCACACCTATATGTCTTTTAAATACATCACCATCCAGGGATGGTAACTCCACTGCTTTCCTGTGCAGCCTGTTCCAATGTTTAACCATCCTTTCGGTGAATAAATGTTTTGTAATACCGAATCTAAACCTCCCCTGGTGCAACTTGAGGCCATTCCCTCTTGTCCTATTACTTGTTACTTGGGAGTAGAGACCAACCCCTACCTCGCTACAACCTCCTTTCAGGTAGTTGTCGAGAGCGATAAGGTCTCCTCTGACCCTACTCGTCTCCAGGCTGAACAACCCCAGTTCCCTCAGCTGCTGCCCATAAAACTTGTTCTTGAGACACTTCATCAGCTTTGGATGTGCTCCAGCATCAGAATGTCTTTTCTGTAGTGAGGACCCCAACACTGAACATAGGATTCGAGGTGCAGCTTCACCAGTGCCGAGTACAGGAGAGCAATCACTGCCCTGGTCCTGCTGGACCCAAGCCTGTAGCATTTCCTGGGGTTGTTGTGACCAAGTGCAGGACCCAGCACTTGAGCCTTGTTGAATCAATCCATCCTGTCCAGATCCCTCTGTAGATCCTTCCTATCCTCCAGCAGACCAACATTCCCACCCAGCTTGGTGTCATCTGCAAAATTACTTGATCTCCTCATCCAGACCATTGATAAAAATACTAAAAAAAAATGGCCCCAATTCTGTGCCCTGGGGAATACCACCTGTGACTGGGCACCAACTGAGATTTAACTCCATTCACCACTGCTCCTTGGGCCTGGCCATCCAGACAGTTTTTCATTTAGCAAAGACTATGCCCATCCAAGTCATGAGTAGCCAATTTCTCCAGGAAAACACTGTGGAAAATTATGTCAAAGCTTTGCTAAAAGGTAGACAACATCCACAGTCTTCCCCTAAGTGGGTCACCTTGTCATAGAAGATCAGGTTATACAAGCAGGACTTGCCTTTTGTAAACCGCTGGACCTGAGTACCTGATTGTCCTGTATGTACCGCACGATGGCACTCAAGATGATCTGCTCTGTAGCCTTCCCTAGCATCAAGGTCCGACTGACAGGCTTGTAGCTCCTCAGATATTCCTTCCAGCCCTTCCTGTAAGATGTGATGAATTGTAATCTATATTTTACACAGAGAGGAAAATGTGTCATAGTTGAGAGAACTGTTGAAGGTCACATAAAAAAGTTTATATCGAAACCAGGTGCAAAGTCAAACCTGCTTTCAGTCCAGTTTTTCAGTCATTTACTCTTTCCCGATCTTAATCTTAAGACGAGCTTGTCTAGCTAACAAGGCTGAAGAAATTGCTTCATACATTTTAATAGCATCATTTAGAAAAATGTTACTTTAAAAAAATGCCTTTCTAGTAGACTTGCACTGTAGCATAAGAGAAATGTGTAGATCAGGTAACATGAGAAATGTGTTCAACCGTTAGGGCTAAATTCAGTATGTTGTTGCCTCTGATAGGATAGCAATCGAATCCACACTCTGAGATACTGCAAGAGGTGCATACCCTCTCAAATGTAAGAATTCTATAGGTTTTGGCTTAGACAGCATGATAAAAATAGCCATTTCTTTCAGACTTTGATCATTTTTCTAGTAGTCCTCATGCCACGAGTAACAATTTTATGTATTACAATGTGATCCCATATTTGATACATCAAATTTTCTTATTTTTTAAAGCCAAGGAGAAAGAAATTAATCTCTTCCTTTTGCTTCAATATTCCAGTACTAAGATGAAAATTTCACAGAGTAACACCTGTAAGTAAGCAGCACTGGCCACAGGGCTTCCCTTTAGTGGTGCAGTGCTTTGTACTATAACATAAACTAGTGGTGGTGAGGGGTGGAAGCACAGAAGAAGTGCATTGGACAGCATAGACGCCATTATTGTCATAAATGGCATGAAAAACTTTCAACATGGGTGAGGTGAGGGAAGATAAGAGACAGCATGGGGGAGAAAACAAGCAGCTTCTTTTATAATGATTGGGGAAGTTAAATGTGCCTTGTAATGTGAGAGAAGGGATTTATCCTTACTCATAAAACTGTAACTGAAAATCTCTTATCATGAAAAGAGTTCAGGGTAACTTAAGTTCTTTTGCCTGGGAACATAAGGAAGTACTATAATGTGTATGTGGATAACTACAGTAAGTAGTGTCAAGTAATGGTACGCACATTTCTATACCTACGTACTTTTCCATACTCCTGTTTTAAGAGGTATCACTGAAATTACATAGCTTCCCATTGTTTTTCTTTGAAGACTCCAAACAGAGACACTGTAAACCCCAAAAATTTAATCTCCTTCTGGACCTAAAATGTAGAAGAAAAAGCGATAGATAGAGACTGTCAGAGGAAATACAACACTCCAGTCTTCTCTGTTAAGTGAAAACTCTCCCTTGGTGTGTCGGAGAAGGAGTTCATCTGATCGAATGCTGAAATTAAATTCCAGTCTTTTGCACTTAAATAAAACATTGCACAGAATATACTTCCCATAGGGGAGTTAGTCAGAATAAGTTTATTTTGTGTCTGCAGTTTTGGAGGAGTGCCAATATCTGAAGAGTAAATTGCAGTAAGTTGATCTCTGCAATGCCATTTACTATTTGCTCTTGTTACTGTTCTTATCAAGAGATGATAAAACCTGTTATGGAGAATTGGGAAATTAGTGGTTTTATAGCAAAGTAATATTTCAAGTATTTTTAAATTTGCTTTTTCCCAACTCACCAATTTATTTCATTGTATGTCTGTTCACGGCAGAGTTATGATATTAAGCAGGCAAAGTTGAGGTATAGTTGAGTGAAGGAGGTGCAGTGCAGTGAATACTAAAAGCTTGAAGTTTTGGTAGTAGCATAATGAAAGTGGAGAGCGTTGTGTGTCAGACTGCTCTTACGAGGTGATGCATACCTGTGAGCTGAAAAGCAGAGCAGATACTTCTAAATAGTGTCCTTGTAGATTTTATGGTTTTCCTCAACGTGTTTTGGGAGACCTCTTACTTGGTTTACATATGTTATTTTCCCTACTTTCATAGAATGCTCTTACAAAATCATTATTGGATGGACTGTGTCTAATTCTGAATATAGTGTACAGGATGTAAAATCCTGTACTGCAATTATTTTCTGAATGATTTTACAAACTAGAATTAGATTTTCTCCCAGGTTTGCTGAAGTTAACTGAAGTTGCGATTTTGCATGCTTTCATTTATAATAAAGGGTAGTAGTAAGTACGTCCTACCATTTGAAAGCAAACGTACATTTGGAATAGCGTTCTGTGGCTGAAAATGACCAGAGGAAGCAGTAACACAGATGGTTACACAGAACTTCTGGGGAGATTGAGAACTGGTTTTGGTACCCATTTTTTTGTTGTCTATATTGAATACAGCCACATATAACATACAGATGCATACAGATGCCTCCAGACCAACCTTGTGCATTCCTTCTGCCTATCACCAAAACTCCCAGATTAAAAATCTATGGCTCATTAAACAGAAAGAGATGAGTATATTGCCTTAGAAATATTACAGTCTGTCAGGATTGCCTTGTCCCAGAGCGGAGACTTATCTGTAAAACCTGCACACAATTACTTTTTAATGATTTTATCCTGGCTCATTAGGAGAGCAGCTACCACTGAGACTTAAGAGTAATCGTGCAGCTGTACCAGTGATACAGCTACTGTGCGTCTTGGAGAAGCACATCAGCATTTACTGAACTGACTTTAAAACCTAGATATTGTAAATGAGATAGAAAAGAAAGAACACAAAGCTTGCAAAGTATGTCCATATTGTATAACAACACCAAGGATTTCCCTGCTGGAATTTCATTGCCATTCTCTTTGTGTAC
This sequence comes from Apaloderma vittatum, assembly GCF_000703405.1. NCBI lineage: Eukaryota > Metazoa > Chordata > Aves > Trogoniformes > Trogonidae > Apaloderma > Apaloderma vittatum. Next base: position 23,065 of record NW_009730657.1, read on the forward strand.
TTTGTTGAATAGATTTGTTGGACACTATTTAAATTTTGGATTTGAAGTGTATTGTAAGTCTGCGCTTGCTTTAAAAAGGATTGTAATGAGTTATACCTTTGCTGAATATATATGGAGTTCCTTCTTGCTTCTATTTTAACCTGTTTGGTACATAAATTCAGTTGCATTTTTCCAATCAGTCATGAGAATTTGGTTTCACACAGCTGGCCTGACTAAAAAGCAGAATTTTGGAATTTCTAGTGAGAAGCTTCAATCGCAAACCCAATTGCTGTAACTTACAGCTAGTGATTTAAATTAATTCTCCTTCTGGTGCCTAAGAACAGGAAGATTTTTTTGATTAACTGCTCTCTAGTTACCAAGTAGCTTAATCTTTCTCAAGTCTTGCAGGACCCATAATCTTCCTCACTATTTGAACAGCTGATGCATTTTGAGGTATCCTGTATTATCTCTAACTGCAACTGAAGAAAAGTTGTTAGAAATTTATCCTTCTTAGAGAAAGTTACTTCATTATGTGAACTGTGTTTAACAGTTCACAGTGGTACACATTTGGGTATGAATGTGTGCACAAAATCATGTACACATGAAACCCTGACAGCAATTTCACAAACAGCAAGAAATGGAATAGAGGATATTACCCTGTATTTTAAAAGCCAAAGACTAAATTCTTGGAAGCAAAATAAGAGTTCAAGGTGATGGCTTTTTTTTCATTATGCAGTATTTTGAGTCTAGGTTTTGCATTTTGTTTGGCTTTGTGAGACGCAGAAGCATCTTTAAGAGACTTAATAAAGTCTTTCTGGAAGAAAAGAATAGCCACACTAAGTTCTGACAAGCACAAGAGGAAAAATGCAAGAACTAGAGGATACGAATTAGTTTAAACAAACTACCTTGTTACTTCTTTCTTATTTAAAAAGAAAGTACTGTCATATTTTTTTTCCTTAAGTGACTCAAACTGTAAATCAAAATGCTATGAGCAAACCAATGCAATTATACTTGTAACTTCTGCTAGACACACAATTAATCTGATTGTTCACGTAGAATATATTAACTACACACTGAAGGATAGCAAAGTTTGAGACTGTTTTATACACTAGAGAGTAAATAGTTTTAATGAATATTACTCTTTATGCATTATTTGATATACAAAACTGCAATTTTGCCAAAGGTGCTGCAGATTTAAAAAGCCCGATAGCTAAAACACACATTTTATATGAGCAAAAGGGGTAATTTATTTCTTGCTATAATGAGATGACTAGACTAAAGGATAGGAGGAAGAAAGTAGTTTTCCATCTAAACAGTTCACATCTTTTGCTAACATAGGGAGGAACAGACCTAACAATGCTTTGAAAGCAGAGACTGGTGAACAGAACTTCTATTTTAAACTGTCAAAGTAGAGCTGTGCAGATTTTCCCTCCTCCATTTCACACTGCCTTCTATCAAGTGCAACAATGAAATTCTCGTATTTATAGAAAGCTCATGTCAGGCGTATAAGTTCTTACTTGCCAAGGAAGTCACATGCTTTCTGTAGTGCATAGAACTTGAGTGCCTATAGTGAAAAATTCTCACCTCGTTCATCTGTATTCAAACTATATCCCAAATAACTGCATCATTTGGTACTGTCATGATCATCCTTGAGACACACAGTGAACTGATGGGGCAAAGTCAGCAAAGAGCAACAGCCAAGTGATTCTGAACACTCAGGTCTCCCGCTGAGATAATGCTTATATTTTTCTTTCAGAAAAACATGCCAGAAGAAAGAGAGTTTTCTGATACAGACAGCTAGCACGATTGATACCTAGCAGTATTGTCTTATGTTGTTCAGTCTGCTAGTTTATATCTTTCATGTCTTTAGATGCTTATAGCTCTTTATAGCTGAATGGTAATGACTGCTCTGCTCATCAGCCAGCACAGGGCAGGTGCTGCTATGGGATTGGGTTTAGATGGGTCTGTCTCCTGCCTTCACTGCAAGGCATCAGTGACCTCACTTGCTTCAGGGAGACAGCCTCAGCATTAACGTTCAGCATTTATTTTGGGTGTTCTCTATTGCTCTCAATATTTAACACAATGTGAGTATTTTGTACATGTGGTAGAAGCATGTTTAGATTCTTGGTGAAAATAGTTTTAGGAAGTCAGCCTGTTTTCCTTCTGCAAGTAAAACTTTATCAGCAACAATCTCTTTCCTAAGACTTGAATACTTGTGGGTAAGTTTGATCAGCCAAAGAAAGTCAGAGGACATTCTTAGATTCTTTAAATAAGACATACATTTAAGGACACGATCAGTGCTAAACAAATGAATTCACTTTTCTTGCTGGACTTTTCAACCAACTAAAAATCAATTTTTATTTTTGTTTTATTGGTAGTTTGTATGTTTATATATGTTTATAAGTTGATATATGCTATTTAAAAGATGGCTTTATACTACGTTTTATTTTATTGAATGCTATAGAAACCTTTTTTCTTAGATTGGTATTAGTAATGCATTCAATCGTGATAGTTTACAATTTCTCTCCCAAGTCTATATATAATACATAATGTTAGAGTGGAATATAGATTAAGAAAATGCTAGGCTTTTCCTGTAATTTGGTCTCCCACGATTCATGCTTTTATATTTAGCAATAAGATTTATTCATGAAGTGTTACATTTTGATTTGAAAATTGTATTTTGAATAATATTTATTTGAAAATTTTCTTTAAAATTTCTCTTCAATTGGAGAACTGCATTTCTGACAGTACCACCTATTCAGAATAGTTGTAGGCAATGCATTTGAAATTAAGTGGTAGCTGTAAAAGTCATAACTATCTTTCCACTTCGAGTGGTTTCACCATTGGCACTGTGAAACTCTGCTGACTTGACATGGCTACTGATATTCACAGTATCTGACTGCAGATACATTACTGTACTCATGACTTGAACACCGGTCCAGGGTATCAGTTGTACAGAAGGGTTTCTGAATTTTTCCCTATCTTGTCTGTTAAAATCATAGAATCATAGAATCACAGATTCAATCATAGAATGATAGAATGATAGAATGATAGAATGATAGAATCATAGAATGATAGAATCATAGAATAGTTTGGGCTGGAAAGGATATTTAAAGTTCATCTAGTCCAACCTCCTTGCAGTAAGCAAAGACACCTTCAACTCGATCAGGTTGCTCAAAGCCCCGTCCAGCCTGACCTTGAATATTTCCAGGGATAGGGCATCTGCCACCTCTCTGCATGGCTTGTTCCAACATTACACCAAACAAAATATATCAGGGAAGATAATATATTAAGATAAAAAGATAGTATCTGGCAGCTAAGCCATTCCAGTCCTTACAGATACAATCTTTCCATCAGCACAACCCAATCTGCTTCTGGATTCTTTCTTAAATTGATGCTGTGTTTTTATTTCATATATCTGTTTGACGGACTTCCTTGCGGACCACATTTTGGCTTTCATGATCCGTGCAAATTAAAATGTTCCCTTCAAATAATCTGTCTACACTGACCAGATCAAAGAGTAGGGACTAGACAAAAAGTGGTCCACTAATCTCCCGGGATGGGTTTTTTTCTGAGGCAGTAATGGACTTGCAAGAGCCATCACAGCTGTGTGGCTGAAGGCTGTGAGAGAAGCTTGCCAGACACCAACACCTGTTCTTATAGAAGGATGTACAAACACAGACTTCCACAGGTTAAGCATTCCAGAAAACAGTCTAAAACCACATGGGCGTTACCAGAAAGAACACAAGTCTTCTCTGTTTTGAGAGGGAATTGAGATGTATGTCAAATGCAAAAGGAACTGACATAATGAGCAATTGCAGGCTGCTATCAAAAACCACGGGGATGCACAGACAACATCCTAAGTATCTCTGTCAAACTGAACTAGAGAAAATATTTTAAGTGTTACAAAGCTTAGATTTTTCCTTACAAATTTATCAGTCAAATGCTGTGCTGCTTGATTCAGTGTGTCATTCACAACATTGACATGAAAATAGTTTTTTAGACAATCAGATCTAGTGTACAGATGCACAAATCTTAGGAAAAGGTATGAAGTAAATATTTCTTTCTCAAGAACACCACTAAAAAATCCACTAACAGAAGAAAAGAACACAAAAAATAATTGTATAAATTAAAGGACTAAACAACACAAAGAAATTATTGAAAACATAATATTATCAAAGAAGGTGGAGCAGCTCTAAGAGAGCTGATAATAACTCAAGATATTTATTCAGCTCAACAATGCTTTAGTTGGTAATGATAAATTTTATGCTAGCAGTGGGACCTGATTAAAGATAGTCAAGAAAAGAGCAATGAAAACTGGGTTCCAAATAGACTATATAGATAAGACTTCAGAATACTATTGATTAAAAAAATAGTCATTCAGAATTGGGCCTTGTAATATCCAGGCCGTCTATAAGTAACAAACAGTAAGATCAATTAAAATCTCTGAAGGCAGTAAGTAGAGACATTTTATTTCTCAAAACTGAAAAAAATCAGAATGTGTTAAAAGCCCTGGTGTTAGGATACCAAATAAAAATAGGATTAAATTTCTGGTGGAAAAAGTGAGTGCTTATATAGCTTTGGAAGAAGAGGAAATATGTGCTCCAGAGAAAAATTAAGGAAAACCCAGAAGCAAACAAAAAATAAAGAGAAGGTTAGATACTCCCTTTGACAAAAATGGTAGTGACCTTTTTTGACCTGAGAATAAACATGGCCTTTCAATTTTCACAGTTTTGAAAGACGTGCTTGACATTCATCTTCCATTTTACCTCGGTGCATTTAAGAGTTTATTGAAAAAACTGTCACAAAGGTGCACGCTGCACACTTAAAATAAGTGAGGAATTGAGTTAATGTAAGATGATGCCAAACGAGAGTTTATCTTCTCTCTTGTTTGCTACAACCACCAACTTCAGAAAATCCTCATGACTTTGAATGCTGTTCAACAGTGATGAGTTCAGATGTACCTGGTAGAATGTTCAAGGCCATATTATGCTTTAAAGGCAGTAACAGTCCTGTGTTTGGAGTCAAGTACTTTTTCACACGGAAAAAGACACAGAAAAGCCTTGCCCTCTAGTGGCTGGAACACTAGGAAGCAAACATAAATCCTGTTTTACTAATTGGTAGGTGTATCCAGTTCAGATTTGCTTGTAGCTTGAATAGTTTAACTGGCTTGAATATGTGAAATTTTCTTTCGTTTCAGACTTGCAAGAAGAAAGACAACCATTAAGTCACTTAATATTTGACTTCATTTTTCACTAGGAAAAAAAAGTTGATACAGTACTTGAAAGTAAATGGAAATGAGATTTAGAACAAGTTGAAGCTGACTGCACTAGCAGCCATTTGTATAATAGGAATAGCTATATCTGGGTATCTTGCAGTTATATGCAGCACTTTTACTTTTCAAATATTTTATTCCAGAAAAGCAGAATGCAGACATAATTTCATAGACAGGATAATCCACTTTGCAATTGGTAAGGAAAATCTCACCCTGTCTGATGTAAATCTATCATCTTCCATTTAAAACTAAATTACTTAATAAATAAAATAATGTAGCATTAGTGGAAAGCCATTTAAAGAACACTAGTCCTGCATTTCTAGAAATAAATTCATCTTCTTTGTATCCAACCCACGTGTATCACAGCAAGAACTCTGAACATTGATGCAATCCACTGACTTTCACAATACTTACTCTGCACTGGTCTGGCTTAAATGGAGAATTCAGGCAGAGCAGACGTATCACATACAGAAGAATTAGGTATTCAGATTAACATAAGATTGTGAGGAGCGCAGCTAATTACACTCTAAAAAGCATAGAATTAATAATCTTAACTCTAAATTGTCTATTTATTCAAATAACAGTACATTAGCGTATTGACTTCATAGTTCTTAAATTTCATGTTAAATAGAGTATTTAACTCTTGTGAGAACCAGGTATTCACTGTTGTTGTGTTTTTGCTGTGAAATGTTCTGCAGAACATGATCCCTGGCTGATACTGAACAGTCCAAATGGGTCAGCAGGAAAAAAATGTTTTGTCCTTTCTGTTACGGCAGAAAGTCAGTTTATTTTTCCAAAGGATGAATAATTGTTTCCTTGACCAAATCTTATTTGCCTTACTCAAAAAATTTTGTACCATAAAATTTATTGGAAGGAACCGTAATAATGTAATGCTTTCCATGTTAATTGGAAATCATCCAAGTTTTATATTTGGCATGATTTCACAATGACTGAAAGCAATGAAAGCAAGATTACAGTTATTTTTTCAACATAACTTTTCCTTTACTTGAAAAATAAAACAAACAATCTCATTTGGGAATATTTTTTTTTAGCTCATGTAAATTATACACTAGTTTCTGTAAGAGGGCTAACCACTACAGTCGTTACTGCTATGTAAATAAAACAGTCAATTAAAAGACAATTGTTTCAAAAATCTCTGACATATTACAACAAATTAAATGGCAAATATACAAAGTTTCATGTTCTTGGAATGCCAATGATTTAATTGTCTCAATTAAAAAAATACCTCAGACCTGTTTATTTCCTAACTTTTTGCTCATTTTTGCCTTTTCCTTTCCTTCACTATTAATAACTAAGTTTCTTTAGTGTTGCTCATGAAACCAATTATATCAGCTCCAAATAAATTGGATTATTTTCACTGGATTGCATGAAATTTGACAGAATATTGCAATTTACAATTTCATAGTAAATAAATTATTCAAGGCAGAATGTTCAACGGACTTAAATAATTTACCGACTGAAAATGGTGGAACAGACAAACTCTAATGGAAAAAACAAAATATTGCCATAGATCTTGAATACTTAATCATGGTGTACTTAAGAAATCAAAGTCTGCTACCAACTGTGTTCACGCATGCTATACTTTGAGAAATTGATTTTGTTTTTCAAAGATAGTAAAATCTAATAAACAAAATAACTGTTGTATATCTTTTGAGAGTACTGCTTTTTAGAAATTTAGGTAGTATATTACCTATTACAGAATGCTATTGCAACTTCCTAAGTTATAATTAATTCCCATTTAAGAAAAGTTTATGTGAGAAAAATAGCATCGAGAATATATGGCTGTGTATTTTAAGTTACCTTTGAACCTCACAGCAGGTTTTGTGAAACTCTGAAGATATTATATAAAGTAATATAACACAATACTAGTAATAAGATAATGAATAAATATAGTTGTCCAACAATATAACATACACTATGTAAATTTAAAACAAATATGTTAGAAAATATGGGTTTTTACCTGTATACAGGGCAGATGATGGGTATTATCATAAAATTAACTGAATGGAATTTCAAGAAGGAATAATTTTGTTCAATGTCATATGTAGCACAGGTGTCTATGGAAAACTACATTGCTTTCCATTGTGAAAAGGCATATTTAAAGTTGCACATTCTCACTGCAGGAGTTAAGCAACCTGTGAGCCAGGAAATTAAGCTTAACATTGTCTATTTTTGGGATATGAAAACATGGAATTTTTTCCCTCTAAAGACTCCTTAAAGGCTTCTTAGCTACAAGTAGGAATTCAAGGAGCTTCATTGCTAATAACTCTGTTCCCTTCAGTTATATAGCCTTTTATTACTGCCACACATGAGATACCGTGTCTTACACTTGCAAACTTAAGAAATTTTAGAAAATCTCAGCATTTGACATTGCTCTTGTAGATGCTGTCTGCAGCTTGAAAGATGTTCTGCAGTGTGCTGTGTATCAGCTATGATAAACACTTATTTTTCTTCTTTCAATTTTATGTGCAGCCTTTACAGCTTCTGGAAGTTTTAAAGGGATAAAACCTAATGTGGATTGTGGGAACAGCTGAAAGAGGAAACAAAATATTCTCCCAAACATCCCACCCCCTCTTAGACCCCATCTGTAGTAACCAGTCCACAACCTAAATATTTAGGAACTGAAATTCCTTTCTGTTCATATTTAGACCATTTACAAAAATAGAAATCTTCAGTTTAAAAAAGACCAAACAACCACAAAAAATACCCCAACAAAAACAAAACCCAGAAAAATCTCTATCTTGCTAAAAGTGTTCCTATTACAAAATAAAGCAGCAATGTGAATTATTCAAGGAACAAGCAACCTTAGTTACAGACATAGGATGCAGTTCTCCTATCTGCAATGCAAAACACAAACCAATACTTCCTACCTCCCACCCCACCCCATAAACCTGTGGTCTCAAGAATCTTAAACTCTGAGCTAAAAAAGAATGCATTTTGGAAGTCCAGAATTTCTGATAATTTCCTATTGTTTGTTCAGACGTGTCCTGATCAATGTTATGAACTCCATTGCAAACAGTCTCATTATTCCCATATGCATTGCTGAAAATATATGTGCTTAAATCAAGACTAAACTTCACTATAGAATCCAGTCCCCAAAAGTGCTCAAGCTTTATATAAGCTTCATGCTTTGTATCCAAAATAAAAACTGAATACAGGACCTGGTATCACCAACAAAGCATCTCTCTGATCTGACAAAAGAAAGCAAATGAGGATATACAGGAGACTCTCTGGAGGTCAGAGGCGAATGCCTGCTATGCCCAGGAGTTGTGATTATTGTACATTTCCTCAAAAAGCAACAGTTCAGCAGTGTGCCAGGTGAGTGGTCCCCTGTGGCTTGTAAAGCCAGGGTTTATGTCACTGTGTATCCCATGGAGGATTAATGATTGTACGGTGTCTCTGTCAGTCTCCGACTTGATGGAGAATGTCTTGATATGTGTTGCTATGGATTCCTCAAGTCTGAGGGCATTCATGAGTGTATGAGTTTCCAAAAAGGAAAAAGTGAAACAGAAGGAGGTTTTTTTCAAAAATTGCAGTACTGAATAAGTACAATAGCTTGAACCCTGTGTTCATTGCTAAGAGCCCAAAAATGACATTTGTAATGTAGATCAAAAAGTTTCCTGTTGTCTACAAAATTGATGCTTGTGACTTGAGGCAAAAGACTAGAAGATATCAGAAAACACTGGACAAGAGAATATTGGAATAAGTCTTGGCATCACCTGAAAGTCATAGGAAAAGAAACTAGAGATAGTACAAATGCAATTATAGAATCATAGAATGGCCTAGGCTAGAAGGGACCTTAGAGATCATTTTAATCCAGCCTCCATGTTACCAGGGATGCCACCCCTCAACTACATCAGGCAACACATGGCGACCAAACGGGAATCGAACCCGCAACCTTGGCGTTGTTAGTGCCATGCTCAACTGACTGAGCTAACCAGCCCCCCAATTCCATATAACCTTTTGATATGCACTATGCTGTAGAAGAAGAGATACTTTCAAACAAATATCTATTCCAGATTTCATGTTTTTTACAAGAAGGATATGTCTCAAAGAATGTTTACAAATATCCATTTTAATTGAAAAAAAATTATTCCCCCAAAGAATGCTTAGTTGCTTTTATATGGCAGCAAAGCTTTCATGTTAACAAATTAGGGTCAGAAAAGGGCTTCAAGATCTCAAGCAAAACTTAAGGTAACAAAGAATATATTAGGAAAGAAAAGAACATTTTCCATGTGAAAAATACACAAAGCAAAAAAAAAAAAAGTTTACTAACAGCTATAACACAAAAGATTTAGGAAAACAGAATTTTGTTTCTGACAGTAGATTATGCAAGAGTCACCTGGCATTATTAGATCAATAAATTTTTAGATTTCCTTGGCTGGAATCTTTCAACATCACCTTTAGAAGCCTAGCCTACCTACGCACCATCCTTGGCAAGATTAGAGTTAAAATCTAAGGTCATATCCTCGTGGAGGCAATAGTCATTTGGAACACAAGTTCCTGTTTCAGAAATATCAATAGTAAAATGCTGAATAGCATGATGAAGACACTAAAAAACTAATTTCTTTGAGCTAGATCTGCTACCTTTGTTGGAACTCTTTTTCTTTATAAGACTAAATGTCTGTTACTGATATAGGAATTTCAACTCCAACAGATTTTTCCATGACAGGAGAAGGAAATGGGGACAGGACCCAGGAAAGAGACAATGTGAGAGTATTTAAATTCTCAGGTGTAGGAAGTGACTTGAATTAATAAGTGTTCATAAGTACCCAATGTCAAAAAATTTTCTGATATTCCAGTTCCTTTTGTGAAAGTTGGTGCTGATATTAATTAATTTAGTCAGTAAAGAAGCTAGGATTGAAGGCTAGCCTTCCTAGATGAGTCATTATTTCTGTTTTGTTTCTGCATGTTGTGATCTGTCTGATTGTTAACCTCTACAGAGATTTTAAAATAATGAATGGGGCTTCAGTTGAAGCACTTTTCTCACATTTTCTCACTTTTCCCATTTTACACTCCTTTACTAACAGTCACTTTTAGATAGTGTCAGATGATGTCAAAAAATGACTATTCCATTTAAATCACTTGAAAATTAAAATTGCATTAATTATAGCTTTCCATCATAACCTTTAATGATATAAGTTTTCTATTCCTAATTGCAGATATTTGTAACATAACAAAATCAAGTTTGGATTAGTATCTCTGAAACAGAAGTTTTGCCAATTCCCTAAAAGCTAAAGATGTCTAGTACTACTTTTTGCTTTTTCTGGATGTCCAGTGGAATAAATTTTACCTTGGATGCCCAGAAAACTTTCTTAGTTATTTTTCTTTGTCCTTCCAGGAACTATTTGTTGCATCAAGTGCAGCTGTACTGAAATGGCAAGAGAGCTCTTTAACTGGCTTGAAAAAGATGTAGCTGAGGATGTTCTCTAGGGTCATGGGTTTGAGTGTGGTAAAGTTTTTTGGTAGTGGGGGGAGGGCTGTGAGGGTTTCTCCTTGAGAAACTTTCAGAATCTCCCCAAGCCCAGGTAAAAGTTGGACCCACCTGTGGCCAAGGCCAAACCAATCAACACCTCTGGGATCAATGTATTCAAGAGGGAAAACGTGTTGGGTCAGCCTATTTGTTTCTGTGATCTGTCTTTTTTTTGGGGAGGTCTTTTTTCCGTTTGGAGGAGGGGGAAGTGAGAGGAGAGCGAAAAAATGCAGTGAGTGGGAGGAAAAAGGCACCAGAGCAGAGTGTTTCCCCAGAGTCCTGTGGCAAGTGAGATGGCAGGGAGAGGATTGTTTGCCAGCCGAAAGAGATTGATGGTGGTGAGAACATCCAGGATGCAGTGACACATGGAGGACCCCATGCCAAGGGGAACAAAGACCGCACAGATTTGAAGGATGCACCAGAAGCGACCTGCGACTCCAAGGAGAATCCCAAGCTGGTGGTAAGAATTCATGTGGAAGAGGAAGATTGCCTTCCATGAGATGGACATCATGTGGCATCAGGGGAAGATGGTGAGGTCTCTTTCCCGAGAAGAAACAATTGCCACAGCAATGATTAATGGCCAGACAGACTGCACCTCCTACCCCCACCCCCTGCCTCCCCTCACTGATGTGGGCTAGGATGTTGCAGGGAATAAGAGGGCAGGTGCGGGGGGAGGTGTATTTAAGATCAGGTTGTATTTATTTATGCATTTGTCTCACTGTCCTACTGTGTTTTAGTTGATAACTGTTACTAGTAAATTAAATTTCTATTTTCTCCCTAAGTTGGCTCTGGCTTTTGACTGTGACCATAAGTGGTGAACAAACTCCCCCTGTCCATATCTAATCCTTGAATTATTTTTTTGAACTTGAGTATTTTCCCCTTCCATTCCTAAAAGTGTGGAGGTGGGGGGAGGAGTGAATTAGTGTCTGCGTGGTTCTCCGTTGCCAGTCAGCTCAAACCATGAGACAGAGCCATATGGTTTTTATAGGATGAGTTTTCCATCTAGGTAGAACACGAAAAAGGGAAATGATGCACATCATAACACACGCTGTGGCAGATGAGATCAGGTTGAAGAGGTGATATAAGTGGTCTTGTCAGCAGAGAGAAGAGATCTGTTTGCTCTTTGAATTGCTGTTTCCTGGAAGATGAGCATGGGCTTATTAAGTGTATGTTTAAACAGTACAGTATTGCGTACTTCTGATGCTTGTAGAACTTAGCTACAAGCTTTCTCAGTATGGATTTTGAATTTACAGTACACAGGTGCTAATCATTACAGCCACTTAGCATTACGTGAACTCTGAACATCTTTTCCCTGTACAGGCTCCACGTGCACAGCAACTGCTCTTGTTCTGGAGTGCTGAGGTCTGCAAAGAGTGACATTTCCAATATTACCTTTCACAGAGGTGTCATCGATGTCTCAGAATAACAAGATAAGCATTTCTGGGTATTCCAAGGGATTTTTGGAAAAGATTCAAACTATGGCATATTTAGACTAGCATTAGGAGAAATACATTAGGAGCAAATTAAGTCCACCATTTAGAGTAGGCTGCTGTATGGGCACTGGGAGCACCTCTCCTCCTGGGGGTAGGTGAGGGGGGATGCTGAGCTCAGAACTAGCACAGTCAAGAACGGTCTTCGTCCTGCTGCTGGCCATGGAGGGGAGATTCCCAACAGTGCCATACTGCAAGGAAGCCACTGTTGGGGCTGGCCCTGGCTGAGGCCTCTCTGCGGTGCTGTCATGGGGACCTTCCCCATGGCTACTAGCAGAAAGAAGGGCAGCTGGCAGCTGCCCTCCGTCTATGTTGTCCCTGAGCCTCAGCAGCCAACTGTCCAGGAGAATCATAGAAGTACAGAATGTTAGGGGTTGGAAGATCAACTAGAACAACCCCCCTGCCAGAGCAGGATCACCTACAGTAGGTCACACGGGACCGCGTCCAGGCAGGTTTTGAATGTCTCCAGAGAAGGAGACTCCACAACCTCTCTTGGCAGCCTATTCCAGTGCTCTGTCACCTTCAGATTGAAAAAGTTTTTCCTAACGTTTATGTGAACCTACTATGCTGCAGCTTGCACCCATTGACCCTTGTCCTCACTGAGAAGAAGAGTCCTTATAACACTCATTCCTCATCCCTCAGTCTAGTTTGGTAGCTGCTTTGCAGCAAAGCCTTGCAGAAATGGAAGGGTAGTTGCAGTTTTGCATCCAGCTTATCAAGTGACTTCCTTGATAGTGTGTAGATTAGATGTTTCAGAGAGCCTACTGCAAAAGTACAAATAACTGCCATGGATATTGTGGCTGCTGAATTGCTACTGTGTGGCTGGAGAACAGCCCAGTGGAGCACCCCTCCCCTCTTCATACAGCCAGGAGCTCTTCCAATGCTGTTGTTCTCTCACAGATTTTATGTCTTGTGGTAGACCATGGAGAAACCAATAAATTTTTTCTTAGCAGCTTCAAGCTTGTAGGTAGTGTCAGCTGGCCTTGCATCTTATAAAGGCTCATTTAATCAATTCCTGTAGGACAATGAGAACATAAAGGAATTTCCTTGGGGTGCTATGATCTTCAGAGCACATATTATGGTAGGTAATAATCACAAATACCAATAAGAGAGTTAGATACCTTCATGCTGTGAGTAGAGGCTAGGACAAGCTGAAGTTCTAAAAATGGGGATGATATTTTACATTCACATTAACATTTGCGGTTGCCCAGTGCCAGAAATTTGATGAACGATCATTTTGATAATTACAGTGCATCACTGTGTTCTTCTCTGGGACCACAGATGGGTAGGTATGCCTCACTGATCACAGAATCACAGAATGTTAGGGGTTGTGAAGGGACCTCGAAAGATCATCTAGTCCAGGCCCCCTGCCAGAGCAGGATCACCTACAGTAGGTCACACAGGAACGCGTCCAGGCAGACTTTGAATGTCTCCAGAGAAGGAGACTCCACAACCTCCCTGGGCAGCCTGTGCCAGTGCTCTGTCACCCTCACAGTGGAAAAGTTTTTTCTAACATTTTTGCGGAACCTCCTATGTTCCAGCTTGTACCCATTGCCCCTTGTCCTGTCATTGAACATCACTGAAAAGAGCCTGGCTCCGTTCTCCTGACACTCACCCTTTACATATTTATAAACATTAATGAGGTCACCCCTCAGCCTCCTCTTCTCCAACCTAAAGAGACCCAGCTCCTTCAGCCTTTCCTCAGAAGGGAGATGTTCCACTCCCTTCATCATCTTTGTGGCTCCGTGCTGGACTCTCTCAAGCAGTTCCCTGTCTCTCCTGAGCTGAGGGGCCCAGAACTGGACACAATATTCCAGATGTGGCCTCACCAAGGTGCCATTATTGAAATCACACCTTGCTCTCTGAGGCAATGTACACTCACTGTTGCATGAGCTTAGAAATGTGTGGCACAAGCCCATGATACCTTCCTGCAGGCACATGGTAATTCCATAGCAACTGCTTACATTACTCACCTAGAGCAATCAAAATCTGCCATTTCTGGCCTGACTTTAGCAACTGAAATACTGGTGAGCTGTTAAAAATGATGATATGTGAATGAGTAGGTGATGGAAGGCTGGAAGGGTAAATGGTAATGGATGTTAAACAGTCCTGAGGAGAACAAGGTGTTCTTCCAGTGCTGTGACACTGGCTTTGCTTTCTGCTTCCTCTCTTGTTAATTTTCAAACTCGTCATTATTATTCTCATAGGCTATATGGCAAAAGTAGTGTCAGTATGGATGTCAAAGACATATGGACAATGAAGGATGTTGGGATATGAAGTCCATTACTCAGGAGATGGTGTTGTTTTTGGTAGAGGAAGCCAGGCTGAACAGGTAATGTGGTTTGTGGCACACAGCAGCCCATATGCATGAGACAGGGCTGTGCTGTGTTGCACATCAACCAAAATTCCAGGCTGAGCAGCCTTCAGTGGTGCCACCCTTAAAAGTGACCTGAAGAAGTAATATAGAGGCTATCTGAGATTGGTAATCAGAACATTCTGCTGAATTTGGGAAAAAAAAAACTTCCTAGGACATTTTTTTATCCTATGTGGTTATACAATCAGGCATGAAAAATATAAGCTGAAGCATATGAACTCAGTGTGAACTCCAAGTTCTAAAACACTGTGGAATTGTTCAAATAGATTCTCACTTTAAAGCACGCAATAAATATATAATCTTTTGGAAAAAAGTTTCTTTTTAATAGGAATCCTTTTTAACACATGATTTTTAAAATACTATTGGGGTTTAGTCAAGGTCTGAGTTCATATTGGTAACATTCTTATACAGGTCTCCCTATTTACTTCTTCCTTACCTGATCATTCTCAAAGATTGGTTTCATAACTTTCTAAAATTCTTATAATTATATTCAAACACTAAAACTGTAACAGAAATGGAAATACTAAAAGACACAGTTCATTTATGCAACTTTTCAGGAGATACATATATCTACCCTGCCTTGTAATTCTGAAAAACAAAAGATCTGAATTTGTCAGAGTATAGACAATTTAATCCTCTTTTAGTAAATCCAGGCATTAGTAACTGGAATAAGATAATATGGAGAAAAATATATGATAACCATCAGAGAGAGTGTAGTAGTTTAGTATATGTCAGTAGCTATTGCAGGCAGCAAAAGTCAACTTACCTTTTCAGTCTAAGTGGATGCTACATGCTCAGGAAGTGCATGAGATGTGAGATACATGCAAGTGATGACTTTTCATGGACCAAACATTAGAAGAAAACAGTTAAGTGCTCAGTAGCCAATAAAAATATATTACCATATTCAGATTAGGGTACCATGACATATCCAACCACATTATATATGTTAAGATTTTTGGTTTTCTGATTGTGTTCCATTTCTCTGTCCTTTACCCAATTTTAATTTAGAGATTCCCATTTGCAGATACTCAAGATTTTCCAGTCTAATTATAAATTAGACACAGTTGCTTCCCTACAAGCAACTGCCCTGCTAGGGAAATGGTAGTAATTTTTACTCCTGATTTTAAATGTCTGTTTTCTTTAAAGTTTGGTTTTATCACCTCTGGATTCGTCTAATCATCCTTATACACTACATATCACTATAGTACAGAACTTGCAATACTGTATGCTTCTTGCATATTAACATATGTGACTGGAAACTTTTCGTAGGAAAGCTTTACTCAGGATTTAATTGAAATGTTCTAGATTAAGGGGCTTTTTTCTTTCTATGGAGTATGGTAAAGTCACTAATCTACTTAGTTTAATGATCAACTGTCAAATTTGCAATTCTCCTTATAAAAATTAACACAGAATCCACATACACAGATAAAATATTGGATCTGTCATTAGGTATTTCATGAGCAAAACATAAATTTTAAAAAATCGCTGTAAAAAATATGAAGATGAGATAATTGTATAAACTCAAACTTTTAATCAAACTAGCAATACTTATGCTGAGTTCGTTTGTTCCATTTTAAGAATCACATATAGAAGTGTTTTGCATTCTTCTCAAGCTGATTATTTTTTGTATGCTGATTCTAATATTTTCTCTACTGTAATACTTGCCCACCAATACAAAAAAATTCTCATGTTTTTACCATTTCACTCAATCTGAAAATAAGAACATACTCTTTAAAGGCATTAGATAATATGCATTATCTTGCAATATAACATTACTTTCAAATTTGAGTTGGAAAGTATTAAAGGTGGGTTTTTTTCTGCCAAAACTAGAAAGGCAAAAGATGATGACATTTCCTGCTTTGAATTAGATCCAGCCATTTCAGTAGCACAAAATTACTGTTGTCCTAAACACCTCAACTCATTTGTGTCTGGAATTTCAGAACACTATTTCAAAGTTTTTAAAAGTGCACTTTTATAAGTTCTAAAACTAGTCAAACTTTGATTGGCTATATCCCTTCAATGATCGAAGTAAATAGTCACATGAAATGTCTTTCTCATGAAATTAAGTTGTCAGTCACTTCTCCTTCTATCTGCTAACATAAATCAGGGTATTGTCTGGAACAAATATGAAGCCAGCTGTTAATGTGTTTTAATCTTACTTTGAATTTTACAATGGGCAATTACACAAATATCTTTTTTGTGATAATTTGGCTACATGTTTTATTGACAATTTTTTTCTTACTTATAGCAACACAATGTTTATTTTCTTGGACTAATGTTGCATATTTTACTACCTGAACCAGATGTTTAGAAAAACTTGACAAGACAGGAGTACATTTTTACTGCAGTTCAAGTGTTCATTTTATAAATACAGAGTGGAAAATTCCTTATCCCACTGTAAAGACTTCTCAAAATTCATTTGAAAATTCTTCAATCCTTTCACCTCATTGAATATTCATTGTCTATATATACAAGGTTTCTCTGTGAACTATGCATACTGTTTTACATTGCCTCGTTTGCACAGAAACAAATGGACTGCTCAAATTGCACAAATTGAATTTCAATCAAGGGGACTGGGAATAACTTTCAAGGTACTTAAACTATATTTAGAACTAAAACCAATTTCTATTTTTAGCTATGTGATAGAGACAATCTCAAAGGTATGCTCCTGATGTTGTATTTTAGGATGTCAATGTCACAAAAAAATTAGGGTTCGGTCAAGAACAGAGAGAGATGGAAAGGTGGAGTTCTTTTTAGTTGTGATATAAAAAATACACTTTAACTACTTCTTATCAATATTTCCCTCTTCGTTAATACTTTATCCTCAATTCTTTCCGGAGCTCATGTAAGTTACTCTTGGCTATACAAGTCCCTCTAGCGGCATCTTGTATGTATTAGATAACCACACAAGCTTAATTCTGTTTCTCATTCTTTGTCTGTATGTTGCTTAAAATCTGTCAGCTGAACAAGTAGAACAACATTCAGTTTTAAACACATTTGATAGTCCCTGTAATGGTCCAACTTGTGATCATGTTATTCATACTATGCATCCTTAAGATTAATGTATTTTCTTGAAAAGTTAGCACTATTGATATCACTGACCTTTCAGTCTTAGAAAACAGTATTTGGAGTAAGATGTGTTAGGTTGGTTGTTAACTCTGAAATATTAAGAAGTTAAGGGCTCCATGTCCTCACTCTTCTCTGGCTTCTGACTAAAATGACTTAAAGTGGTTTTGTACACTGCATTTTAAAAATATTATTTCTTGTTCAAATTAGTTGGAAGTGATAGCTTTTAAAAAGCAGTGTCAGTGACACTATTTTATTTCATCCTTCTCATCTCCATGAGAACACCATTTAGCTTCATAGTTCTTTGGGCAAAAAAGCATTAGCTCCTGCCTACTGTTTGCTTTCAATAGAGCATCAAGTAAACATTTCAGAATTACCAGCAATCAACCTTGAAAAGATATTTTGGAAATATAGGATCAGATTACTAAAAGCACCTGTACCAACACGTTTCAAACGTTTGCTTGAATTGTTGTGATGGACTGATTATCCCATGCAGTTCTCTTCCAGAACCTCTTTTTCTTAGAAGCAGCTATATTTCTAAATTTAAATGTCTAGTTGTATATTTATTTAATCAACATTTGGGTTTTTTTCATTTTATATCCAGTGATTACATATATCTTTGAGATTCTGGAATTAAAATAAAGATCAGAGATCAAAAGATAATACGCTTCATACTGTATAATGCTATATAATATTGTAAGATTTAAGCTGCTAATTCAGTTGCTAGGTTCCCAGATATACTATCTACTCTTTATTATTGTAGTTTTTATCCATCAGCAGTCGATGACAGCAACAAATATATTTGGTTATGTGTATTTACAGAAATATTCTTCACAAAAATGATGGTGGTATCCAGGAAAACTCTTCTGATTTTTTTCTGCAGGGCATTATAATTTACGATAATTCTTATGTTATCTAATTACTATTAACAAAGCTGACAAACCATTTAAGGTGATCCAAATGAATAGATTTTAGGAACCAAATTGGAACTTTTTCTGTTTTATATCATGTAACTATTTGATTTTAAATCATCTTTTAAAGATCAAAAGCGTAGTCTTATTGAAAAACTGTCAGTTTCCACTAATTTCAGTGGGCAGGATGGTCCCAATAGGAGTCTTGTTGTGTGGTGGGGAGATAAAATGTATGGAATAAAATGTTGGCAACACTTGTTCCTCAGCTTTTAAAATAATTGTTTGTTTACCCTCAGTCCCTCTAAGCCTGCAAGGCATCTCTTTAAACAGCCAATGCACACAGGCGTTTTTTTATTTAAGTTACACAGCACCATAGTAGATTATACTGTGAATTAAACCCTGATGAATAGAAGCAACCATGCATCTAGAAAGTAAGTGCTAAAATTCTGTTCCACATTATTAGAAAACACTGCAAGGCTTAGTAAGATGCAGCTCACTGAAATTTTGGTAGCAAAGGATCTTAGCTAGCAAATTCAGGCATAAGATTTTAAGAAAATGAATTGTAGCAAAGATAAAGCAATGGATACCTGTGTAGAGACACTGTAAGCAGAGAAGTTTCAAACTTCAAAGCCCTCCAAGGGTTACTGGCACAAAGTTAACTCATACATACACCTTGGGTTTTCATTTTTCACTATTATTATTACTTGACCTTTTGCTGAAAGGTATTTAAACCCTTTCCCATAGACTTTTGACAAGATATGCATTTTCTTGATTGATTTCTTCTTAGACCCATGACTTTAAAAAAATTACCATTTTACTAATTCCGGGTCTTTTCCCCTCTGTAGTGACACATTATGGATAAATCTCACTTCATTTGTGCCAGATTTAATAGCAGTGTAATAGCTTCTTTCTGGATTTTCTGCTCTAGTTTAGCCCAACCTGTCACACCTACCTGAAGCGACCTAAACAATAATATATTACAAAGTGGCATCTCCTTTTTATTGAAGGTTTAAGTAAACCTCCTGTTACAAAGACTCATCGAAGAAAAGGGGGTTGCCTCTAGAACAGAAGGTAGTAGGGAGACAGACAGGGAGGGAGTCATCCACAGTGACGAAAAGCTATGAGACTCTTTTTTAAACTTTGTGACCTTTGGCCACTGCCTATTTTATTCCTTACTGACAACTCCCATCTACGTGATCAGTTCAGCTATTAACATTAATTTCAGTGACTTTTGGTGTCATAGCAAAAGGCTGCAGCAAACGCCAGGACAGAAATGAGTTTGTCTTCCGGAAGGCTACATTTTAACTCATACAACAAGTGATGTTTGTAATTCCTTGCTGCCTCTCTCGTTTTTACTGTCTGAAACACTACTAATCCTGCGCATTGAATGAAGCATGAATCCGGCACTAAAACATATTTCATATTACCAGAATAAAAAAATCTGCTATACTTAACCACAAGACAAAAGTCTCAAATCTGTATTTTTAACAATTGAGTCCTTGTCATTTCAGCTGAAATTATTTTTTAAAAAAACAAGCAGAATTTATGAGCTTTTATAAATCAGGCTTGTTGGCACATAACAGCATTCTTTAACAACTCTTAATTCTTAAGCATGAACAGCATATGGACCCTTACTCTGCTACTGTAACTTAATTTCCTAAGATGGTTAGGCCATATAATTGGTAGAAAGAATAGCATAGAAGATAAACTTCACAGATTATGTAGGCATTTTCAGGGTGCCATGTGTGTCCACTCAAAGCATTAAATCCTAAGAGTTTGCCTTCTAGTTCAGTCTAGCTCAATCCTGCTTTATGTGCTTTATTTCTAGACAGATACATGGCACCTTCAGTCAGATTAAATTTGAAGGGGAGATGTCTCTGGGAATACAACTGTACCCACAGATAGTGAAAAGGGTCTGCCGGTCATGATGTGACCATCCAGCACCTAATAATACAAATACATAATTTTTAAAAATTATAAGAATGTAGAAAGCTGAGAAATTCACCATGAAAATTATGGAAGTAGCTGGACTTTGAGGATGTTCCTTTAGTAGTTAATGTCAGTCTGCAATTTTTTATCAATTGTATCACATCTTTAAAAATGAAAACATTCTCAAATGTTAATTTGCCAAATGCCTAGTTAGAATATGTAGGCTGTCTGATATCCTCACAAAACAGATAATTTCTTATGAACACCAAAATCAAGAGCAAACATTTGAACTCCAGTGTTAGGTTATCTATCTGGGAAACTTAGCATGTTCTAATATACATATGTGCACGCATACTTTTATACACACATACACATATATAAATATTAAATAGTAGGTTTGAAGGCACATGTCTTACAGCTATGTGCAAAAATTCCCTTAGACATCCAAACCCAATCCTCAAATGTCTAATAAATGAGTTGTCATGGCTGCTGAAAAGCAGTATGATGTCCAAGAGAAACTGAAATTTTAGGGCTTCTCATACTAACAAATGTAAATTGCGTCTAAAAGGGTCAGTATTTTGTGGGTATTTTAAGTCAATAAACTTGATGACATATTGCTGTTTTGCAAAGTTCAGTCAATAGGTTGTAACTGTGTTACATGTCCTTAGGGAAAAGTAAAGGCTGCCTGGGAGGTCCAGATTTACTGTTACCATGAATGGCTACTTCCTATAAGTCAGTTCGACTCTGTGCCAAGGACAGACATTTTCAGACTCGGAGTAGTTTGTTTGATGCAAATACTTTTTCAAAATCAGATACAGTTAAAATATTTTATGTAGAATTTAAAACTAAATGAATGCACCAGATTAGTTTGGTGGTGCTACAAAGGACAAGTGCCTATAACTGAAAATATTTTGACTCATCAGGTCCAGGAGTAGTTCAGATTATATCAGGTCTGTTGACATAACTACCACCCATGTCTCAGGTGTGATATACTTACTAGATCCTACTGCCAGTTTTCCACAGGAGTGATTGTTTCTCCTAGAGAAGGTTAGCTCAGCTTCATGTGCAGGAATGTATACATCACATCACACCAGTTACTAAGACAATGCACGCATGTATAGGAATTACTGTTCAAACAGGACATTAAACTGTGGTAATGATAAACATGTCTACTCCAGTGCCTGAAGCAATTTCTGCATTAAGCTGCAGTTGGATAAGGGCAAAAAGATATGTCTTTATAATAAGTCTGGTTGTTTGCCTTTATTGTTATTTGTACTGAGCCAACCTCAGTGTTTTCTCATTTTCATCTACAAGGCAGCAGTACCAAAAGGGAAAAACAGTCAGGAAGATTCAAATCTTTAAGTAGATACAGTATTAGTTCAAGTGAAATAGTATATAGCCACGGGGTTTGATTTCAGAAGCAATATATATTAAAGCATGTGAAAATGTTTCCATTTTTCCAAAGTATTGTAAAACTCAAGCAGGGTATTTAGATACAGGCGGCTCAAATTTGTCCACAGCTAACACCATTCAAAAGAAAAACTCCAATTTTATCACAACCTACAATATGAATTAAACTTTTTTACCTCACTTTTCGTTTCACAATTTTCGAGTACAGTATGAAATTTAAGTTCTTGCCTCTTCATAAAAGGGTACAAAATTAAATTTAAGTATCTTTTAAAGACATAAATACATTTTTTAAGTTTTAGAAGTAATATTTCAATGGCAATTTAAAACATACATCATTAAAATTGGGCATATAATCTTGTTAATGTAACCTGTAATGTTTATAAGATTACCATTATACATTCAGTGTGGTTGTATTTACTATTACTTCCAATTACAAAAGAGGTATCTCACTACGATTACACATTAACTGGTTCTAAATGTTCTTTAAAGAAGCCTTATGTGCTGTTCAGAAGTTCAGTGTAAGTCTTCTAAATTTCAGGGGATAAACAGTTTAGAAACCGCCTTGAAGTATGCCCTCGCTTCATTGCTCTCGGTTATGTCAAGGGAACTATTTGGGTAGAGTGAATAAAATCTGGTTCACTCTACAGTAACTATAGGGGGTTTCTCTTTTTTTTCTATTTTTTTTTGATACCCAACTCAATTGGCAATTAATTCAGCCGGAATTATTTGATTTGCTGAGATGTATAAAGTCCTTATATAAAAGCTTACCTGTCTTGGACTCCCAAGTTTGATTAGTATGTAATTCTATTCTCACCTGCATTTTAGTTCAGATGCTCTACTAAACCATAGTCATATTTACATCTCTGACAATGCCTCTGCCAACACTATGAGGAAAAATTTGGCTCCTCCATTGCCAGTGAGGTCACAATATTTATTTTTGTGGTCTAGATGTTCCTTTCCTTCAGCATCTGTGATTTTATTCATTCTGCTGCATTTATCTGGAATCCCTTTGCCCAGCTGCAGCAAGATTCCACTGACTATATCTAAATATTGAGAATAACCGCTGTCAACCAATTTGCTATTCTTAAAAGATTTCCAGGAGAGTTCCATCACTAGTAGACTTTCCTGCAAAACAGAAAGGTCTTATACTGTAACTTTTGCTTTGCCAATTATTATTCCAAATAATCAGATTTATTAGAATAAACTGCAAATAAAAATAGTAACTGATTTGCTTGTACTACCCATTTCAAAATTTGATATTTTGTTTATTTTATAAATTAATATGGAAATGCAAAGTGAAATACTGGAGATTAAGAAAGTGTTGCCATATAGGCTATTCTGTAACCATAATGTGTAAATTTTGAAAGATGTGAAACATTTACGACCATCTTGCACATTGTACAATCTTATAATCATGATTCAGAAGTTTTAGTGGAAAAATAATTTAAGACAATTCAAAGCTTGTGCGTGTAACAAGATGGGGACGAAACTACTATACTGCACTTTGCCAGTAATTTCCCTAAAACATTGTTCAGTATAATTGTTTCATTGTCACTTAATTAAATTGCACCTCTTTACACGGTGCAGAGCATTAGAATTGGTGTGCTCAGAATAGGTCTGTACTATATAAAAGCCAACTGAAAAGAAAAATGTTGTCTAGTAACTTAACTTACATAATTAACATGCAAGACTTGGCAAATGACTTTCCTGGATCCTATATGTGTAGGAATTATTGCCTATAACAAAATATTCTGCAGCATAGTAAATTCATTACTGAAGTGTTGTCGTGAGTTCTGTAATTCAAATAATATTTTTAATGTCAGAATTTAAGTACCTATTCAGCCTAGTTTTATTACTCATCTCTCTAGCAGATTTCTCTGAATATACAGTTTTCTTTTTGACTATCATCCCTTTTTCCTTCATTATCATTTTCTGTATCAATAATAGGGAAGGTAGTAAGCCTGAGACTTTGTTAACATTCTAATTTTTTCCCTTGATGTGTGTGGGAGTGTAGGCTTTTGAACACAGAAAACTGTCAAAAACTGCAAATACTTGAAAAGCTTCATGTGAATTACTCCACATACCATAAGCATATTTGGGGACTATGGTAGGAAGAAGGAAAAGTTTCAGTAGTGAGCTAGTGTCAGCCTGTCATTAAATATGCTAAAATTTAAATACGTTAGCAAACTAAACGGCCCACTCATTAAAAAAAAAAAGTGTATAAGTCTACAGAAACAAGAATATAATGTATAACAAAATGGAATTCAATTTCAATTTTATGGGAAAGTGCAATTTATAACCCTGAATAAGAGAGATGCTATTAAAAAGGTTAATTTCTCTTTAGACTGCCAAATAGGCAGTGTATTCTATTCGCTAAAAAAATCTATTGGCTTAGATTTTAGGGATCAATATTACATTGTATTTTTTCTTAGTATACATGTTATATTTAAGGTCAGTATATGGAAATGTTACTCTTCTAAAAAATCTTAATGCAGGTGTCTTGGTCCAAATATTACAGTAATTTTAACATCAGTGAATCCTATTGAGTGCTGAATGAAAAATGTGTTTTAAGTTTAAACGTATTCTTTGTCAGTGTCTTAATTAAAACATTTACTTGGATCACACTAAAACACATACAGCTGTGAATGATAGTTCCATGGACTAACACACAACCTAACACTGTACTATGGAGAATTTTAATAAAAAGGAAATGGCTTTTCTTTTTTTTTATGGGAAGTCAGAGTTTTACTATCATTAACATGATAGTGGTACATTAAAGATAAATTATGTATAGGTAACTACCCAAAGAAGAAAGGACAGCCTATTACATGCAATTCTATGTCTAAGCTGTATTTCCTTTCTTGTTTGTTTGCTTTTAACGGCAAGGCAATCTCTTTATTTAAGAAAACAACAAGAAAAATAGAATAGGTATTTTTCTACTCGCAGGACAGACCAAATTCTGGTTTGTTCTAAGAATGGGAACATGGATTTCCTTGCTTCTACAAAAAACACACTCTCTAGAAATCTGCAGATGAAGGCACTCAAACTGTAGCTTATCTTTGTTATCTTACCTGGTGCAATTATCCCTTACAAAATTTATTGCTGCACTGTTTACAATACTAAGTGGCTTTAAAGTTCAGGAAAAACATAGGTACATAAATATGATTCTACATTTTTACATGAAATATTTTTGCTGTCCTCTGTTATGTTTAGTGTGTTTGTATACATCTGAAAGATTAAAGCATAATTGTTAAGATTTGTAATTCATGAAAATACACACGGTTATAAAAAAAAAATCTGTATATAGATGAACAAGCCATGTTTTTTCAAAGTTGTTCTCAAAATTCTGTAGCCAGTTGGTGAAGGGATACTTCAGAGCAAACACCCTCCTTTTTAGCTGTTTCGTCACCCAACAGTTTCCTGTGGCTTGTGGAGTTCAAGGCTACCAGGAGGCAAAGCTGTGGTTTGCATGTGAGAGGAAATATAAAAAGATTTTGTCTGTGATCCTGTCACATCTTTCACTGCTTCCTTTTTGTATTCAGCTGTAGTCTGACACGACCTGTAAAAGCAAAGTGGTAATCCAGACCTTCTAAGCTCCTTGAAGAAGTCTAATGTGGCTTCATTAATGGCAAGCAAGGATGCGCAACATGCAGTGTGCCCACCTGATGCGTGGGTGGGTGCGCACAGAGATGCACCAGTGTGCACAGGTGTACGGGAAGAGCACGCACACATGTAAACATATACATAAATGCATTACTGGGGCTGTCTGAGGAAAGCCTATTATAAAAAGCCCAGATCTGTATCATGCAACAGCAGATGCACAGAAATGAATCTCAGTTGACTTTTGCTGTGTGAATTGCCTTTCTGCGTTAGTGCATAGAAAGTCATTTTCAGAGGTTTGCAGACAAGTGGTGGTATTGATTGGGGGGGAGGGCAAGTAACTCATTTTAATTTGGGGGGTGTTTATAACATATGATGTCCTGCATTATTTTTTTTTCTGGCAGTCTGGTTGGGAAGCATTGTACTACTGAACTAAGAATTGGAGAGGAAGAAAAATTTGAATTCTCACCCATCACCCCAGAAGTCTAACCTTGTAATGTCAGTGCTATTTTCCTTTTGACTGTGTTAATTCTCAAACAGAGCAGTATTATGCCATACAGAATCACAGAATAGTTTCTGTTAGAAGGACGTTTAAAGGACATCTAGCCCAACCCCTAAATTCTAAAAATTGAACTTTCTCCTTTTACCTCCCTCCTGAAACTAAAGCAAAATACTAAAGACTATCGCTATTTATAAATATTTCCTGAAGCTTTTTCTGTTAACTTTCTTTTTTAATAAAGGCTTATTTCCTTATAAGATGTCATTAATACAGCTAAATATGGGAAATACTGCAATATGGGAAATATGCCCGCTGTAATCTTAAAAAAAATCCCTCTAAAACCCCCTATATATATGTTTCTGTGATGGCTTAGGTTGTTGAGCAACTCCTTTGAAAACGAAATTAAATTAATAATTTTTAAAATATTCTTAATTCTTTCATTGCAAAGTAACTTTCCTTAAGCAGCTTCTCCGAACATCTGGTTAGGCACCTCAGCGGCAACTTTGATATCCTCTAGTGCAAGACCTTGTAGCTGCATCGCTCATTGACTACAACGGGATCTATGGACACTCAGAAACCTTGGGAATCAGCTTTGATTTTTTCTCCTATGCATGGATTTAGACACCCGACTTTAGGAACTCACATTCAGCACTAGGGATACGAGTAACCTCCTGTGGGGACTTGGTTTTGTTTGTTGGTTGTTGGGTGGGGTGTTTTTTTGGGGTGGGTGTGTCTCTTTGTACAAATCTAGAAACTGAAATGCTCCATGGATTTAAAAAAACCCAAAAAACATAAGAACCAGGCCCCGGGCC
>NW_009730658.1:0-11123 GCF_000703405.1 Apaloderma vittatum
TGACGCCTTGGCTGAGGAGAGGCATGGAGGCTGCTAGGCCTCCGCTGGGAGCCGAGCAGCCTCAGGGCGGGATGCCCTGACTGGCAACTCCTCTGCTTAATCCTGCCGTGCACAGGCAGGCCAGGACCTGTGGTTGTTACTGTTTGCTGACATACCTATGTTTTGTGGGAATTTGCATGAATAAGCTTAATCTTCCAGATAATGAATCCAGTTTGGGTAACTTCGTGTCCTTGTAATGCTCTTTTACACCCATGTGAGCTTATTAGCTCCCTACTTTTAATGTATTTTTATCACTGTGATCCATCTTTAAGACAGGTGAGTGTTACCTGGTTTTACAGGAAAAAAAAAGAGAAACACAGAACAAAAATATCGCAAGTATGGCTTGTTTGAGGGCTGAAGCTACGTGTTACACATCTGCGGCAATGAGTCTTATTGCCCTTTACTTAGGGTGGTTTGTGTACTCTTAAACATTCTGCCTGATTTACCGCAGCGCTGGATGTTTAATCTGATCTTTTGAGTGCCTCGTTTTTCCAATGAAGGTCTGGGGTGTTCCGCTGCTGTTACGACCTACCTATGTTGGGCTAGCTCTGCCAAGAGGCATCAGGAGGAGCGATTAAACACTCTTAGGCCATACCAGCACTTCAGACAGATATCTGGGTAGTTTCTGCAGAGAGTAAAGACGATCAAGTAAGACACACCAGGATTTTATTATTATTTCCTAAGACGGTCGATAGTTCAAGGGTTCTCATTTGACCACTGTCAGAGCCCTTTGTTCTATGTGAACATGCAGCTATTGAGAGTTTAAAGGAACCCTCCCATGGAAAGTAAATTAAGGAAGAATTTCCTCCTTGCTTCTCTGAAGAGATCTAATTGGAAGGGTTCTGGGAAAAATCAAGCAATCATCGACTAGGTATAGTTTGCAAAAAGGGCATATTTATGTGAAATAACTTTTTTTTTGAGAAGTACATAATTCAGTTTCTTCAACATACTGGATTTTTCTCCCCTAGGTACTTGGGTGTATAAATCAGTGTACCTTCACTGTCCAAACTTTGGAACACCTGTGCTATATCACACCAGTTAAGGTTCTGGCCTCTAGACATTGCAAAGTAGGCAGGAAGAGAAAGCCCAAGAAACAACGTTTTAGAAATATTCCCTGTCCTTCCTGCAGATGTCTTCATTTACAGTGTTAATTGTCCTGAATTAGAGAGCTGCTGTTGACTGTGTCGTTGCATCATTTAAAAAGAAGCACTATAGCACAGAGCAAGTAAAAACCCCAGAATAATTTTGGTTGGAGAAGACCTTAAAAGTCATTGAGTCCAATCATTAATCTAGCAAGATTGGGAAGCCACTGTTAGGCTTTAATTTTTAAAAACATTTGTACTTATTCCAGTGGCCTTATCACGAACTGTAATTGAATTGAAATATGGTTTGGCTTTTGCGGTGATTAGGTTAATTAAGTTTTCTGCAAATCTTGCATACATGCGAATTTTTAAAAATATTAATCCCCTTATTGCTGGGTAAAAAGCTGAAAGAAGTTACAAACAAACCCGTAAGATGCAATACGTGGGGGAAAAAATGTTGTTTTCGTTTAAATCTTCCCATTCAAGTCAGCATCTGGGAGCCTAGCAACTTGTTGCTTTCGGAAATAGTTTCAGAGAGCAGAACGATGTTGATTAGGGCTCTTAACCACTCACCAGCTAATTTCACTTCCTGGTTTCCTAAGTGGTAACGGGTTCATGCTGACCCACTGTGGTCAGCTTGGTTTTATTCTTCTCTCTGTGAACCCTCCTGTTGAAGCAGCTCCTGGAGGGTAGAGTTAAACCTGTCGATGATGTTACTGGTATTTTTCCTATTCAGTTACTGCTGGCTATTTCAAGATGACATTAACCTACAATTAGAACAAAATATGTCCTTCTCTTTGATTCAGTAAGCGGACGATTCACTGCAAAATTTGTCATTCCTGTTGCTGTGGATGGGAATTCCTCAAGAACCTTCTCTTGTTAGGTGTTAATGAAGTGTGAATTGTAAGGAGAAAATAGCTTTCCTATCCTTTGGGGATAAGAAGCTGCTTCCTTACCTCCAAAATGAAAGCAAATACTTAAAATCTTCTATTACCTCAAAATTTTTTTAGTGGGAAAACGTAATCTTATGTACTGTTTTATAGTCCTGAAACGTTGTGTTTGACTCAACCTCATGAGAATGTGAAACATGAAAACAAGCTGTATTCAGCTCTGCTTTGCAAAACTAAGGGTGAATGTCCTTTCCCAACGGTAACAAAAAGTACAGTCCTTTTTTTTTTCTTTTTTTTTTTCGGAATTGTGAGGATTGATTAACTTGTGACATTTTTTTTGTGGGAAAGGCATTTCATTAAGCCATTTCTGGGCTAATTTGATCTAGAACCAGCTGAACAAAGAGTTGATGTTGGAACACGCTTCGTTTGGCTTAGGATCAGATATTAGTGGCACTCACATGCGAGTGCGTATCAGGAGTTTATCGCAGATGGGGATCTTAAAAAGGAGCAGGAGGAAATTAGCATGTGCTCTCCTCATTGATTTCTTCAAGTGCTACCGATTGGTGAGCTTTGTGACTGGAGGGGTAAGTTGTGCACAGAAATGGAGAAGGATATCCTGTCGGAAAACATTAAGAAGGACAAGCCAGGGGACAGATTAAGTGGAAGCTTTTGTGAATTTGTGGGCTGAATATAGGTATGAACCTTCTGGATCCACGCTGCTCCTTACCGTAGCTCCGTTTCTAGCCACTGGGGGATGTTTCAACACGTGCTTTGTTTGTCTTTTTTCTTCTAGATGCTTTTCCCCGAGTATTTTTCCTCTCATAATATTTTTGTTTTCTCTGAGTAAAGGTGTTTGACCTAGCCAGCAGTGAGGGAGTGAGGAGGTTCTGCACCAGCTGGATGAGAAGGCTGAGAACCCCGAGCCATCCCATCGATCAGGGTGGGACTTCTCGCAGGAGCTCATCAAGTACCCAGGATCAAACCCCAAATTAAGTACAAATATTTGAGGTTCTCCCAATTTACAGACATTTTATACCTAGTAGAAATCTTGTCCGTTTCCTTTGAACACATTCCAGCACCACGTAATGGAGTGCATTTAAAGGTTTAAATCTATTTTCTAAAACATTATTTGGGGCATCACAGGCATCAAGTGACTTATGCCTTGCAGATTAAGAAGATGGTTATACTCTGTGGTGCTTGCTGTGGTAGCTTGTAATAGGAAGTGTATTCTCAAAGCTATCTTTTAAGCTTTCTTTTCAAATCTGTTCACTCTAGGCTATGTATTGTATTTGACTTCCTGGTGCTTTATGTTGAAGACACATTTGTCTTAATCAGTTTATATCTGCCAGGAATGCGTTTAATGTAATGTCAAACGTAATTTAGATGGGGAGTGAAAGTAGAGTTTGGTGTCATTTTCTGCCAGCCATTATTACTGTGAGAGGGAAGCGCAGCAAGCCAAGCTGAAACGGAGCCTTTAAGAAATAACAGGCAGACGTGTGTGTTTATTTTGGCCTAAAGTTCTTCCCTTACATGCTTACAATAAAGCTTTTGTAAGCATGTGCTAAATAACAGACATTGAAAAACTACGCTGGGCTGAGAATATCAGCTTAGAGGATCAGATCAGAGCGCCTAAAGGCCTCAGTGAGGTTGACAGGGTAATTACTGTATTTTGTGGGCAAGGCTTGTTCTGATGGGATAGGCACAATATGTGGGTTGAGACAGGAAATCCACGGTGTTCATCAGATTTGCTGTCGTAGAAGCTCGTGTCTGCCTCTAGAAGTGATGGGGAAATGCAAACTGGTCATTCTGAAAATGTCAAAAAAAGCTTCTGACCCCTCTGCTTGTTGAACAAGTAGTTTTGAAACATTTTTCAGATAGAACACTATTACCTCCTCTAACTTTTTGTAGCTATTTCTAGATGGGTAGTTTGTCTGCCATGTATTAAATGACCAAATACAATAGAAACGTATTGACTGTTGTTATTAACCCCTAGGTCTGCTTGTTTATGTGGAGGGGGGAAGAAGAAGAAAAACAGAAACAAAATTGAACCAGATCCAAAGACTTTATTCCTGTGCTTTGGCAGGAGGGGCTGCCAGGCTTCAGGAGTGGAGCCTGGTGTGACTGGCAAAACACGGACTCTGTTTCAGCGCTAGGCTGGAAACAATTGGACGGGAAGTGACTTGCTACGCTTCACTTCCCTCTTGGTACAAGACTGGGGGAAAGATGCTTGTTTCCACTATGAATTGGTGTGACCTCTGCTGTTGAAAAGCGCTTGTATGTTTTATTATTAAGCTGGGCCAACCATGTTACTCATGTTTCATTACTGTTACTATCTGTGCTATAGCATATTGGCTCTGAAGGGTTATCCTCGAGTGTAAATCCAGATCTGCGACTGTAGTAAACCAAGTGTGTTTGCTGATGACATCTGCGTTGATAGAAACAACCTTGAGGTCTTTACTACATCTTGTAAATTGGGAATTAGGGCGTGCATCTCCACTGAGCTTTTTACATGATTGATGTTATATATGAATGAAAAGATAGCTTAGGGAAGAGGGAGAGCAAGCACTCAAACATTAGTCTGTTTTTCTGGCAGGATGGAGAAAAAGAAGATTCGAATGAAATCCAAGGTTGCTGCTCCTAACCTCCTGAAGGCCCTGCATTCACTGTATCAGTTTGGCCACCTCTGTGACGTGACCGTTCACACGCAACACCTAGGAATTCAGGAGGAGTTTCTGGTTCACAAAGCTGTCTTGGCTGCTTCCAGCAACTATTTCAAGGGGCTTTTCCTGCACGATGAGATGCTGGACACCAAGAATTGCACAGTGACTCTGCAAGACATTTACACGGAAGAGTTCACTTCATTCCTGGAGTTCGTTTACACAGCGGAGGTGGAGATTGAAGCAGAAAAGCTGCAAAGGATGAAGGAAATTGCCGAAAGGCTTGAATGCAAGGATTTGCTTGACATTTGTGAAGAAGCAAAAGCAGAGGGCAGGAAGGGGTTAGATCTGAGCCTCCATCTGAAAGGGCAGCTGTGTGAAAATGGTGGGACACCGTGGACTTGTGTCCAGCAAGAGGAGATCCACAAACTCGGTAATTCTTCCCAAGTCATGCAGAGGAAACTTTGGGATAGGCAAAAGTGTAAAAAGTTGCTGGCTGGCTATGAACTCATTGAAGGCCAACCAGCAACCCTGGAGCAAGAGGACACTGCTTTTCCAGACCCAAACCCCAGGACGACAAAAGTACTGAAACGTAACAGGACACATACCAGAAACAGACTCGGTGAGAATGCTGTTCATCAAGAAAAGGAGAATAGTCGTTCTCTCCTAAGTCAGACTGAATCAAAGGAAGCCTGTGTAGTAATTAGGGACACTCTGTCTGAGCAGTGGGAAGGTGAGAACAGCATAATTTCCAAATTCACTGCTAAAATGGGCCGTAGGAAATCACCGCGGCGTGTGGCCCAAGGCCTGCCGCGGCTCGCCTGTGAGAAGTGTGGCAAATCGTTCCGCGTTATCAAGCAGTACCAGTCGCACATGGAGCTCAAGCACGACGTTACCTTGGCTGTCAAGTACAGCTGCCAGACCTGTGAGCAGCTCTTCTCCTCTCACCAGCACCTCCGGCAGCACTGCCTTGCTGTTCACCGCGAGGAGCAGGGTTTCTCCTGCATGTTTTGTGACAAGAGGTTTAAATGCCGGAAGGAAATAAATGACCATATCCGCAGGGTGCACGAGAAGAAGCGGGACCCACAGGCCTGCCCATACTGTGACAAGGTTGTCAGTTCCAAGTGTGGCCTCACGGTCCACATACGAATGCACACGGGGGAGAAACCTTATAAATGCGAACACTGCCCTGCTAGTTTTGCTCAGAGGTCTGCTTACAGCACTCACGTAAGGTACAGCCTTCTGTGTGTGTGTGTGTGTGTATGTCTGTGTGTGCACAAGAAAATGCTCTTTTCTCTCTGGGTGCCAGGCTAAAAGCTTTCCTGAAGTCCTCACTGCCTTAGTTCCAGAACTGCTTGGGTCTGAAGTGTGTTGGAATCAGCACAGATTTTATTTTTTCTATTGACCTCGAGTTCTCAATCTGGTTGATCTGAGGTCACTCACACTGGGAATGGAGGCGAATGGTTGCAGTTGAATCAAAGAGGACTTGTGCAACTTGTGGTGTCCCTGCCCATGGCAGGGAGGTTGGATTAAACGATCTCTAAGGTCCCTTCCAACCTAGGCCATTCTATGATTCTATGATCTGTTAGGTCATTTTGGAAATCTTGGAGTTGAGTTTTCAAATAGAAGCCCCAAAAGAATCAGGATCTGTTTAAAATACCCAAGAAAATGCCTGTTCCACAAACATCAGGGCAGCGTAGTGCTTTTTAGTGTGATTGTCATGGGCCAGATATCCCCGGTGCTGTTTTGCTGGGTGCCATGAGCTTCCAGAGAGGCTTATTAAGCCTGACTGAAGACAAGATGTTGAAATTGTGTGGTAGTTTCCAGAAGTGCGAAATCCACTCTGTGTGTCAGCTGTCTGAGTGCCCTGCCTGATGTCTGGGCCAACTCTACCCAAAACTGCCCTGTTGTTGGCTCCCCCAACATGCTGTTAATTTCTTCAGTGGTGTCAGGAACAAGTTAAAGGAAGCGACTCTTCCTCTGAGGCAGACATGCCTGAATTGAAACAAACTTACTGAAGTTATGCTCTGTTGTTTTGTTTAACAGGAAAATCCACGAGTCCAGGCAAGAGAGGAAACTGATGCCCGTCTACTGGATGGTGGTTCCATCTGCACGTAGACCAAACGTGACAAACTGTGACAGAGATCCTGACAGAGACGGGTGGGATGGGGCGTCGGAGGCTGAACAGCAAGAGTGTGTGAGGCACAAAGAGGCCACAAGTTGTGAGGAAGCGGGTTCATCCCTTGACAAAGTTGACCGTAGCAATGAGCAAGAAGAATGGGAGTGGAAACATAAGGAAGTTGGATCAAGAAGTGAAAAAATGAGAGAGGAAGGGAATGATGATGAAGGTGAAATGAGTGTGAAGGGTGAGGAGGAGGAGGCACATTACGAAGTGGGGTATTCAGAAGTTGAGGATAGTAGAGATAATGAAGAGGTCTGTACCGAGGGGGATGATGAGGATGACGGATGCTCTAATGAGAAGCGTGGTGGAGAACATGGATCGGATGAAGAGCTTAAAATGAAGAAAATAAATAAAAGTGGGACGAGTAAGAAATCCACCTATGTAATAAGGTGCGATAAGTGTAATGAGCAGTTTGTTTCATGGAAAAAGTACGTGGATCACTGCAGAGATGTCCATCAGTGCTTGCCCGGCAAAGTCTATCAGTGTGACATCTGTAGCAAGTCGTTCGCTAGTTACAACAGCTGGAAGGAGCACCGAGCGTGTGTCCACACTGAGGAGAGGCAGTTCGCCTGCACCCTTTGCAACGCTACTTTCAAAAGGAAGAGAGACGTGAGGACACATTACATGCGGAAGCACGAAGGCAGAGTCAAACGCCCTCTCTGCTCTGTCTGCGGGAAGATCCTCAGTTCCCGAACAGCGCTAGTGTTCCATATGCGGACACATACAGGAGAAAAACCATACAAGTGCGGCGTTTGTCACTCCAAGTTTGCTCAGCCATCACAGCTTAAGATCCATACCAGGTCAGCCTAAGGTTCTGCTTCTCCTGTTCCCATTCCCTGCATGCCCTGTGTACTCCAGCACTTCTTCCTCCTCTTCCTAACTTCCCAATCTCTAGTCATTCTCCTCGCGTGTACTTACAGGAGGAACACTGGGAGGTAATTTGTTCTGTAGTATCTTGTGATTAATTCTTTTACGTAAAGGCTTTGTCAGCAGCTGGTGACTGCGTTGGTTTTAGTAAGGATTTTGAAATATACTCTATGTGAAGCAAAAAAGCCAGTCTTTGGAGACAGCCTTCAAAATAAGGTGATGACCTTCACCGATGAGAAATAATGTGGGCTGAAGAATTAGTCCTCAGAGCCCCAGATGCTGAGCCCTGCTCGCTCTGTATCACTCTCAGTGAGTCATTTAATGCGGGATTTCATTTTTTGTGTGTGTGCAACAAAAGCTGCGCTTCTCGTCTGGACTCCCTCCGTGGTCATTGGAGCTAGGCTGGGTGAATCGCTCTCTGGTGTTAAATGTGGGCGAATCATCCTGGGGAATTCCCCATCTTTCTCCAAACAGGGAGCCTAGCAGAAAGCTAGGAGAGGAGGTTAACTGTTGGAGGGCTAAAGGAGAGGATTAAAAAAATTATTAAAAAAATGAAGTGATTTAAAAAATGCCGAGGTATGCTGATTCAGGACCAGCAAAACATCTGGAACATCGAGATAATCTCTTCTTGGCTGAAAGGCAGCGGAGCCGCATTGTGTGCGGGATGCGGGGTGACTGTGACTCGTGGGGTGACTGCGACTCCTGGGGTTTGCCTCGGGTTACTGGCTGGCTCAGATTTGTAGTGTTTTGCCTGACGAGTCAAAATTACCCATTTTCGCACGTGTTGTACTATTTGGGTTGGAATAAGGGTTAAGACCAAACATTAGGATCAGACTTTCTCAATTTTTTTTTATTATTTTTTTTCCCCCCACTTTCTTTAAAAAATGAAGCACGCTGCCTGTAGTGTGTAGAACGTAATTTCAAATACATTCTTTTAAGAATGCACTGCGGGAGCTGATTTTATTAATCCCCATTTGTGTTTCGCTTCTTTTAGGTCCCACACAGGGGAAAAGCCGTATATTTGCGAGGACTGCGGGGCTTGCTTTGCCGATAAAGGCAAACTCACAGGCCACAAAAGGACCCACACAGGTAGGTGTTAAATACTAAAACCCCAACTTTCTGAATCACGGAGTTCTGCTGGAAGAGTTCAGGAGGACATTTTTGATCTCTTCCCTCAGGAGAGCGCCTTTTCAAATGTGATGTGTGCGGGAAACATTTTTCCACCAACGAATACTTAAAATGCCACAAGCGATGCCACATGGGTGCTAAGCCCTACAAGTGCGACGTTTGTGGGAAGACATTTGGGCTGAGAGCCTCGCTAGCCCAGCACAGCAATGTCCATGCAGGTAACTGAACAAACTCTTTTTTTTCCCTTTATTTTTCTTCTTTTTTTTTTCTTTCTTTTTTCTTTTTTTTTTTGTATTTTGTCTTTTTTTCTGTTTCTTTTTTCTTTTTCTTTCTTTTCTTTTTTTACTTTTCTTTTTCTATTTCTTTTTTCTTTATTCTTTTTTCACTTTTCTTTTTCTATTTTTCCTTTGTATTTTTCTTTTTTCTATTATTTTTCCTTTTTATTTTTCTTTTTCCTTTTTTCTTTTTTTTCTTCTTTTCTTTTTTCCTTTTTTCTCTTTTCCTTCTTCCTCCTTGTCCTCCTTGTCCTCCTTGTCCTCCTTGTCCTCCTTTTCTTCCTTTCTTTCTATTTTAATAAAATAGAATGAGCAGCACTGGAAGCTTGGGTCTGAAGCACTTTCCAGTTTGGGTGGTGCCATTTTGCTCCACAACATCTCTTAGGAACTGCTTGGTGGATTATTAAACAATTGTCGTATCGTTCCACATGATGCTTGATCACTATTGACCCGTTAAAAATTCTCTACTCTTTGCTGAAGTCGGGGCCTGATAGAACGTGCCTTCTAACCCTGTGCTTCCTGGCGAGGCTTTTTGGGGTAGTTTTTCTGTTTGTTTTCCAGAGACCCGTCCGTATTTCTGCGAGCAGTGCGGGAAAACCTTCACCCAACAGGGCGCTCTCCGGCGTCACCAGCGCATTCACACCGGGGAGAAGCCCTACAAGTGCCGAGCTTGCGAGAGGACCTTCACGGACATGTCCACCTTGCGCAGACACGCCTCGGTACGCCGGCCCTCTCGGGTGCCCACGTGGTAATTAACTACCGAAAGAAGTTTCTCAGCTTAATTAGGGTTTGCATTGCTGCTTAAGTTCTGTCTTTTATGAAAAAAAACGTGGAAGAGCAAATACTGGGGTCAGGGGATTGATCAACCTTCTACAGGTGGCTTTTAAAATACTTTTATTTCTCAATTTTCCACCGGCGGCTCCCCCTGCTGTCTGTCGAAGTGGTCACCTCCCAGCTGCTGATTGTATTGTCTTTGAATCTGATTTTAATGGTTGTTTAAAATGTGAATTTGTGATTGAATCCTTGTCCTGAAAAGGCACAGTGTCACGTTTTATATTACTGTGGTCTTTTAAGTCCCCTTATAACATCTTCGTGTTGCGAATAAATACAATTTTACGTGTTTCCAGCATTGCAGTTTTCTGAAAAATGAATTGCTGAGCTGTTTTCAGAGACCTGTCAGGTCCTGGAAGTGACTACTAAGACACAACATAAGGGTTTTTTCATCCAATTACAAGTTTTTAAGTTAAAGTTTGCCCATATGCTGAAATTTTGGAAATGTTCTCTGACAGCAGAGCCAGAAAATCAGCACAGAGTTGGCAAAACAGACTTGTTCTTACGCTTCAGAGTTCAGCTTTTGCTGTTTGATTTTGCACTGGGTTAAATCTTCAGTTATTCAAGTTATCATTAGGAAAAAAAGAAAATCAGATGTAGTTGGTTTAACTGGTTTTCCTCTGCTTTTTTTTTTCCCCCCCAGATCCATGACCGGAATGCTCACTGGAGAAGTTTCTTAATAGATCTTACGACCAAAAAAGACCATAACTGGTCCAAAATAGAGATGCTTGCAGGAGCTTGTGTGGGTGAAGACTCTGCGCCGGGAATTTGGTCGGTCGACCGAGGTAAACTTTATAAACCAGAGAACGTCGCTCTGAAAAAAGCGGAACGTGTGCCGCCTGGCGTCGGAAACTGAGTATTTCAGACTGATAAAGTCGGCTGTTGCCTAAAACCACATCGGAACAGGCTGAATTATTTGAGAAAAAGGGGGGGAGGTTATATGTATTTGTGTGTGTATATACACACGGGCTGTAGCTGTCAGTCTTTTGTGGATTTATTGTTTTGGTTTTGTTCTTTTAAATAAAGATGCGCACGTAAAGTACTGATTTATTCGTTAATTGGGAAACAATTAGAACGCAGTGGGCCGCGTTGCGTAGCAGCGCGTACCGTCCCGGTGCGTCGTGATGACGTCACTTCCTGCCTGTCGCCGTCCGTGGAAGGGGCGGGGCTTA
>NW_009730659.1:0-1354 GCF_000703405.1 Apaloderma vittatum
TTCTCTTTTTAATCTAGTTGTTTGAAACCATATGTAATATTTGTAAAGAGCAAGATGTTTTTCTGTTTTCCCGTATTTAGATTCGTCATTACCTGAAAATAACATTTACAGGTGCCATCTGTGCCCTGCCACAAGAGATTAGGACCTGTGAATCTAGAGATGAAGTGGGCAGGTACCAAAGAGAAAAATGTCACCTTTAATAAAGACAAATTTTGTGTTTATAAAACCAGGAACAACCGTTGGCCCCCAAACCAACCAACCAACCAACCAACCACCTACAACAGTATAAATGGGGATTGGTTTATTTCTTCCTTTCTGCCACGGTTGTATCTTTATGTTAAGCATAGAAAAATCTTGAGGAATCTAACTTATTTGCACAGGTAGCCTCTTCTAACCTGACAATGAACATTTAAATACAGATCCAAGGGGTTTCACAGGGTAAAGTGAAAGGGGAATGGTTGTCTGTTGCTCTAATGCTCTTTTCTTCCTTTTGCTCTCTGTTCCTTTTTCTCCGCAGATGAGAACTGCAAAGATAAATACTACAATTGCAATGTGGTGGGTCAGGCCCGGCTCTGTGTCTACACCTACTACAAAACTGCCTGTTGTGCCTCCTGCACACGGGTGGCCACCAGGCAGTTCTACACCTACTACAAAACTGCCTGTCGTGCCTCCTGCACACGGGTGGCAAACAGGCAGTCGGGCTTCCTGGGGCGTAGATAACAAATGCTCTTCGACGCAAAGCGGCAATGTCAGCTTCGGCTGGAGCTTGAACAGTGCGAAAACTGTTTTGACTACAGCAGGTTTTAGCTTCTTGGAGATGGGTTTTTCTATTGCATCAAGACTGTGGTTAAATCTCACGTCCTTTCAGTCACAGTTATTGTGCTGCTCTGTCTTTTAAAATGTTTTGGGTCGTCTCTTGGTGCCAGGCAGCCTGTTGGAGATGGGTTTTTCTATTGCATCAAGACTGTGGTTAAATCTCACGTCCTTTCAGTCACAGTTATTGTGCTGCTCTGTCTTTTAAAATGTTTTGGGTCGTCTCTTGGTGCCAGGCAGCCTGAGAGTAGCAGCTGACATCTGTGAAAAGGAGATCCTAGCTACGGACCTTTTTCAGGCTTTGGTTGATTATTACAACATACTTGTCTTTGCTTAGGCAGTGTTTCACCCCACAGAGCTATTTCTGTCTCTCCTTTTCTACTACTCAAGAATGGCTCCCGACTTAAAGCTGAGTTTAGATGGTGGTTTTTCACTGCTGCAGTTTCTGTACTCAGCCTCGGGACTTGCTACAAGCAAATAGAACGCTCCGTGCCGCGCAGATGAAAGCTTTTGCGTTATCTGCACACTCTCTAGCCTTTTC
>NW_009730660.1:0-4184 GCF_000703405.1 Apaloderma vittatum
TCCTGTCGCTGGACACTCTTGTAAAAAGTCCGTCCCCAGCTGTTCCCTTCAGGTATTGGAAAGCAGCTCTTAGGTCCCCCCGGACTCTTCTCTTTTCCAGACTGAGCAATCCCAGCTCCCGCAGCCTGTCCTCGGAGCAGAGCTGCTCCAGCCCCTGGATCATCCTTGTGGCCTCCTCTGAACACGCTCCAACAGATCCACGTCCCTCTTATGGTGGGGGCACCAGAACTGGACACAGGATTCAAGGTGGGGTCTCACAAGAGCAGAGTAAAGGGGGAGAATCCCCTCTCTTGACCTTGGCCAAGTCCTTCTGGGAGGTGGTGACAAGCCGGGATGTCCCAACTGAGCGGCCAAGTGCTGTTTTGGGTGACGTGAGGGTGGCTTAGGGATGTCCTGCTGTCACCCTGTTCCCTGCGCCCTGCTCGCTCTCTCCCTGGTCTGCGGTGACCCCGGCACGCTGTGCCCTGTCCCCGCATGTGGTTTTTGATCCTTCTCTGCTGAGCAAGTGGGGACGGATTTGGGATGGGGGGAGGCCCAGGTGGGTGCCTGGAGGGTGCTTCTGCTGGGTCCCATCCTGCCAAGGGGCTTAGGCCACCACGGGAGGGCATCATAGAGCCAGGGCAGCACCGAGAGCCACCCCTGTGTCCCTGTCACCCTGCCAGGTCCCTATCACCCTGGGTCCAACGCACCCCAAGCCCAATGCCATGAGCTCTGCAGCCATGGGGCATCCTGGCCCTCCCTGTTCCGGCTTATCCTTGTTTTACTGATGTAAAACTGAGTCTCATCCCTTCACAGGAATGGGGAGAGATCTCTGGGGCTTTTCTAGCCCATCAGCTTTCCACAAAGCCCTGCAGCAATGGCCTTGAAGGCATTCCAGAAGCAGCATCGTCTTCCTCTGCTTTTTAACCTGCTGCTGATTTTTATTTCTTTTTCTTCTCTCATTTCTGGGGGTGATGGAGAAGCTGCAATGCCCAGGGGTTCTGGGGGTGGCAGGTGCCCATGCTCAGCTCCCTGGGGATGCCCACGGCCAGATGAGGCAGGAAGGTTTTTTGCAACGTGGGTTGTTTTGGTTTTGTTGTTTTGGTTTTTTTTCACTTTGAAAAAATGGAAAAGGACACCAAGGATACAAGCATCACACAGGTCCCCCCAAATCCTGAGCCGTCAGCCTCGTCCTTGGCCAGGGCAGGAGCCCTGTGAAGGGACATACGGCCACATAAATAACTTTTTTTACCTCCAGAGAAGCAGCTGCCCCTGTGGTTTTGGCCACAAACCTGCAAAATACCATCTTGCTTTTGGGGTGAAGAGGGACAAGTGACATTCTCAGGGCCACTCCTGCATGCGTGGGACCTCTCCTGCTTTGTTTCCTGACGGCTCTCAGCCCAGCCTGGGGATTTCCAGAAGGTGAGAGGGAAAGAAAGGGCACTGGCAAGGCACAAGTTTAATTAGAGGTGACGAGGACACGCAAACGAGCAGATTCCAGCTCATTTGGGGATGACCGAGCTGCTGTAATCCCTGGGAAGCATTGCACAGGCTTCCTGGTGTTTCCCAGGCTCTGGGTGCCGGGGCAGGGCTGGGTGCTGGGGCAAGCAACGGCTGAGGGGATGTGGGAGAGGGCAGGGAAGTTGGTTGGGGATGTGAGACCCCCAAAGTCATTCCTGCCTGTGGAGGTGACCCTCCCTGGGATGAAGAATGGGCCACTGAAGCCCATAGCCTTCTAGCTCAAGCCAGGAGAGCTTGAAAACGGGTTTGTCCTGCTCTAATTTTGACATTTGGGGTGAATTCTCTCCATGGGAAGAGCTGGTGTCTCCGTTGCCCTGGTGCTGCCCCTCCATCCTGCTTCCCACCCCTTCCCTCCTCATCATCACTGCCCATCATACTTCCCAGAGCAGCACCTTCTCCAGCAGCAGCATCTGGCCCTTGGAATTTTTCCTCCAACCCTAAAATCCCACAAATCCAGAGCTCGGCCCCCGAATCCTTCCTGCTGGGAGGCTGAGGGACCCAACCGGATCTCAGCACGGCAGCAAAAAGAGGTTGACAAAGCCCAAAAGACCCAACTCTTCCTTCAGAGAGAATGAGCGGAGCATCTCACCTGGCTCAGAGACCCAAACCCATCCCCGTGGACCAGTGTGACGTGGCTGTGAGATTGGACTTTAGATGTCGAGCCTGAGGCCACGATGAAGAGGAGGAGGATGGGGTCAACCCACGGCGTTTCCAAGAGCGTTTTCATCAGCATCTTTCCCAGGAGGGTGATGAAGGCAGTGAATGACCGGGCACGTGGGTGATGGCAGCACATGATGCTGAGCTGGTCGGGGTGGGGAGGATGAAGCCTTCCACCCCCCAAAAATGAATGCCACGCTGGGTAGTTGACGGGTGGTTGCCTTCCTGAAGTGACGGGCTCTCCGAGAGGCCTCGTGGGTGGGTGGGATCCATTTGGGAGCCACGTGTGAGGTCTCCGGTGGGGGAAAACGACGGGCGAGGAGCGTGCCGCCGCGCACGGGTTCGTGGTGTCTCGCTCGATGCAGAAGCTCCAGAGGAAATTGTGAAAGAGCGACCAGATGCCTCGAGCGTGGGGCGGTGGGAGCTGTGACGGTGGGGAAAGCCCATGGCAGGAGGTTCCTGGGGCACGGGCTGGGGTGGGTTCCTCCTCACATGTCATTGGATGCGTCTTCAACGGAGATTCTTGGGTCCTTCCCACCCTTGGAGGGAGGGAGCTGGGTGAAAAGGGGTTGTGAAAGGGCACCGAGCTGGAAAGGGGGAGGTTGGAGCAGGGTTAGGAGTGCTGGGAGGTGTTGGAGGCAAAATCCCCACTCCTCCTCCTCCTGCCATCAGCCCCCGATCCCGCAGGAGACACAGGACGGGAGTCTGAGTGTCCCCCAGGTCTGCTTCCAGACTTACTGGGACACAAATAGCTGTTTTTTTCCCCAAAAGGCAACTGTTTCCTGCAAGAAAATGGTGTTCTATCGATAAATACTTGAGAATTGAACCAGAGTGACCATTCCTGTGGTTTGGCTCCTGTGCGAAGCTGGTCAAGGAAGAGAAACCATTTGCTTGTCCGTCCCATTCAGCCCAGGGCTGCTTCTGCTGGGCACCAGAAGGGACACATGCCTGGGTGACCTGAGCATCCAAGACCATTTGCTGTCTCGCAAGTGGTCGATCAGGTCCTAAAATTTCTGTCCAAAATTCAGCTTCCAAAGTAGCTTTTAAGGGACAGGCAATGGATAAAGGGCAAGGCCTGTGAAACTGGGAGGTGGCTGATGCTTCCTGAGATGCCTCCAGCAGGTTCTTGGGCTCAAAGAGCAGATTCTGTCATCGCTCACACGGGATGTGGACGGTCCTGGAGGGATGTGGTGGGTCTGAGCCTGCAGATTTGCACCTCCTCCGGTGTGTTTGGAGATGCCTTGGCCAAGGCTGGTCTATGGGACAGGAGGGAACTGAGCGTCTCTGAGGCACCGCAGGTTCTGGCAGACGGAGATGTCAGGGGAGGAGCTGGGGTTCAGGATGCTCATCGCGTCCTTCAGAGGCCACAGCCAGGATGGTTCAAGCTTGTTGACAACCCCAGCTTGTCAGAAGGGACCTGCTGGCTCCAGATGCTGGAATCAGGCAACTGCTTGAAAATGTCAGCTTGCTTCTAAACAAAATACGATAAAACAGCGAAGCTTCTGGCTTTCCTGGTGGTGCAAACCCAGACATCAAGAGCAGATAGCAAAGACCTGGGGCAGAGGGAGAGGGAAGCCCCGCTCTGCGGCCGCTCGGATCCTCCATAGGGCACCCTCCTCATCATCACTCTTGTAGCGAGCCTTTTTTTCTGTTGCTATTTATAACTTTCCCCCTTTTCATTATTTGTTTGCAAGCAGCGTTCTTGTTGCTCCGGGGAGCACCAAGATACACCCAGCCCCTGACGCGCATTTCTGCTTCTCAGCAATGGGGTCTGCAGGTCCTGGGGGTGCACAGCCCACTGGCACCCAAGGGTGACCCCACGCCGAGAGAAAAGCGCTTGGGAAGA
This sequence comes from Apaloderma vittatum, assembly GCF_000703405.1. Taxonomy (NCBI): domain Eukaryota; kingdom Metazoa; phylum Chordata; class Aves; order Trogoniformes; family Trogonidae; genus Apaloderma; species Apaloderma vittatum. Next base: position 4,004 of record NW_009730660.1, read on the forward strand.
TGATTTTGAGGTGGAGCCCAGCTCGCCGGAGGGGTTAAATCTCTGTTCCTGGGAAGAGCCGGCTACTTTCCAGCCTGAGTAAGCCCAGTGTCCCTGCCAAAACCCAGCGCCGAAGGCTGTTGCGGGGTTTTTTCAGTTGTAAACAGCGTCGCTCCTCGGTGCCACACGACCCATGGGGCCA
>NW_009730660.1:4713-4930 GCF_000703405.1 Apaloderma vittatum
CACCGTTACTATTTACAAGAGGGGTGGGTGTTTCGCCTTTGCTTCCCTTTATTTATTTATTTTTATAATTTATTTTTCTTCCCTTGGATTTCTGACTCATCATCTCAGACCGTTGCCGGGAGGAAACCGGAATAAGAAGTGTCCCAAATCTCATTCCTATCAGCTAAATAAAATCCTCCCCCAGATACGCAGGGAGGAAAGACGAGCAGCGGCTCCT
>NW_009730660.1:5197-6644 GCF_000703405.1 Apaloderma vittatum
GGTGCACTGGGGGGGAAGGGGTCACTTAATGAGGGGGCCCAGCTAATAGTGGTGTCCCAGAGAAGAGGTTGCCCCGGATTATATGGGTGCCCTTGTGTCTTGGAGACAAGGGTGCCCCATTAATAAGGGTGCCCCAGAGATGTGAGTGCCCTGATGATGAGGTTACCCTAAAGATGAGGGTGCTCGGTGCTTTTTCTCCCCAGTTTGGATGAATCACTCCTTGCAGGTGGGAGGGGACAGCCAGTGTTCCTTGTCCCTCCCTGACTCAGCAGCTGAACCTGGCTGGAATGGCTGAAAATTGGGGGGAAAGAGCCCAGAAGCAGCATCCTGGGGTGGGTGGGAGTGTGTGAGCTGTGACTCTGCCATCGAAGCATCCACCCGGGCACCCCCAAACCCAGCTGGAAAGAGTTAGCCCTTCCACCAGGGAGGATAAATTGGCCTTCCTCCACTCACTAAAAGGGTTTTGGAGGGATGAAGGAGGGCTGTTGGGTTTATATCCCACTCCCAGTCCTAATCCTAATCCATTTTCTCTATTGCAACAACCCCTCAGGTCGTGCTCGCTCCCAGCAAAGAGGCGCCGGCAGCTCGTTTGCAGCCTCATAGGGAGGGATTAAAAGGATTTCTTCTTCAATCCACAGCCTGAAGGTGATCCTGCTGTCCTGAAATGGGGAGAGGATCCCCCGATTTGGTGAGGGGAGTTGGGGGCTGTGGGTATCGCAGAGGATGGACTGTGTTTGTCCTCACAGCACCTGCACTAGGGATGGGTTTGGGGACAGGGCTGAGGGCAGTGTGGTGGCACTGGGAGTTTGGAGGGGGGCTCTGAGGTGGGGATGGGGGACGTGCTCCCTCTCAGGCACCAGCATCACCCCTTGTCGCGACGTGGCAGGTGCTGTGGTGGCTGAAGGAGGGGCTTTGGGAAAAAAAAGCTCCAGCTGCACCCCGAGATGCTCCATGTTGTGGGGGTTGGCAAAGAAAGGTCCCCCCCCAAGCTGGGGTGTGGGGAAGCTTCCCTCTCCCCTCACTGTAGATCTATCCTGCTCCAAAAAAAAAAAAAAAAGGGGATTTCAGCCCAGTTTTATTTTTCCATGCCAGCTTTTGGCGTTAGGTACCTCATGGTGACCTGGAGCCTCATCAGCAAGGGCAAGGGCTGAAGTGGATCCAAACCACCCCGGCACCTCCCAGCTGAGAGACCTGGCGCTGGGCAGGAGGGATCGGCGGCTCCGAGGGGGTTTCAGCTTTTCCCAGGGAGCTCACGTCCCGCTTTTCTGCAGCGTTTCCATCAACTCGGGGTAACTGAGGGGACCCCGCTCCGCATCCTGCAGCGGCCGGGTGTAATTTTAGCATCCCTGAGGATGGAGGTGGGCTCCAGCCCAGCGCCGTGCTGCTCTCACCAGGAGGAATTACTGCTTTCTGTCTTCTTTTTAATTGGCATTTCCCTTCCTGCGGC
>NW_009730660.1:7030-7316 GCF_000703405.1 Apaloderma vittatum
GCTGGGGGATGTGGGAGCGGAGCAGCGTGTGGGCTGGGGCGGTTTGCAGTCACCCCGGGGAGGATGCTCGCTGTCGTGGAAAGGGTGAGTGGCGCTGGCTGTGGGTCACAATGTCTCCCCCATGAAAAGCTTGGGCGAAGGCTTTTCCTTAGGGGAGAAAAAAAGAAGAAAGAAAGAGAAGTTTCCTCTTTTCCTTCCTCGTCGGAGGCACGTGGTGGTGAGGTCATGGAGCGCCTGGGCTCGCAGCAGGACGTGCTTCCAGCTCGGCGTAATCCTGTCCCCAGAG
>NW_009730661.1:0-1191 GCF_000703405.1 Apaloderma vittatum
AGGTTGGGGACAGGAGAGGAAAGCCTCCGAGGGTCCCAGAGTGTTGGCAACACAGCCCTTTGCAGCCAGCAGAGAATCTCCCCGAGAGGGCAACCTTTGCCTTGTGGGGGCGGAGCAGGAGAGGTGGAGAAGAGCTGCTCTCTTATCCCTCCCCTGCAGTTGAGTGGGTAGAGTGGGCTGCTCGTGAGTGGGACTGATCCTTCTGTCCCCCTCCAATGGGGTCTTTCCCCCCATGACCTACCTAGATGGAGCCGGTGCTGCTGCCCCCAAGGAGATGGGACCCCGGCCCCGTACACCCCTCCACTACCTCTCACCGTCTGTCAGTGGAGGATGACTTCCAGTTCATCCTTTGCGAGGGCTGCAGGCAGGAATCACCCAACCTCAAGCTCCTCTCTTGCCTCCACACCTTGTGCCTCGATTGCTTGAGCGAGAAGAAGCCCATCGGGCAGTGCCCCGTGTGCCGGACACCCATCCCACAGGCCAACGGTGTCGCAGACATGGACAACCTGCTCTTCACCAACCTGCAGGCCAGGCTCAAGGTCTACAAGAAGATCAGAGACAGCGATGGCCCGAGTTGCAGCCGATGCCACAGGGAAGCGGCAGCAGTGTGGTGCTCTGAGTGTGAGGAGTTTCTCTGCACCAAGTGCTTTGAGGACCACCAATGGTTCTTCAAGAAGATGAGCCATGAAGCCAGGAAGGTGGAGGAGCTTCGTGCCGAGTCAGCCCGTCATTTCCTGGAAGACACCAGAAAGCCCTGCAACCTCTTTTGCTCCCAACCTGGTCATACTGACCAGCTCTGCAGGTGAGACGAGTGCCTTGCCCCTGAATCCCATCCTGCACCATGAGCTCTGAGGCTGCTCTTCCAGGAAAAGATCTGTCAGGAGGGCAAGGAAGTTTATCAGAGGTCTGTCAGAGCCAAAGGGGTTTCATTGCGTGCCTTTGGAGAGAGGCTACTGCAACCCCAGGCAGGAGCAGGGTGCGATATGGGGCTGGCAAGTCCCTGGGAGGAGGGAGGGGAGCAACGATAGGTTGAGCACCCAGGTTCTTCCCCACATCTGCATGTGGTGTTGTGAGACAAAACCCTTTCCTGCCCTGTGCCTCAGTTTCCCCTCTTATTAAACTCCTCAGCTGTCCCTTGGGGAAGGTAGAAATCGTGCCCAGCACAGTGGAAATGCTTTTCTACACCCCCCC
>NW_009730662.1:0-221 GCF_000703405.1 Apaloderma vittatum
TCGTCCCACCCCGGCACCACCCTTCCACTGCGGCCATGGCACAAACCACCCTGCCCTGCTCCCACAGCAGTGCTGGTGCTGGGCCGGTGCGCTTGGCCCCACGGGGTCTCTGCTTGGTATTTATAGATTTTATTAGTTTCCTCTTTTCTGCCGAGTTGGCAGCAGTGCTGGGGGGGGCCCCACAGAGCAGGAGCCATCACGGCTGCTGACCCCAGACCCCC
>NW_009730663.1:0-271 GCF_000703405.1 Apaloderma vittatum
GACTGGGAGCCTCCCAGTAGGGACTGGGAGCGACTGGGAGACTCCAAGTACGCTCTAAGAAGTAACTGGGAGCCTCCCAGTATGGACTGGGAGCAACTGGATACCTCCAAGTGGGGACTGGGAGGGACTGGGAGCTTCCGATGATCAACTGGGAGGGACTCGGTTCTTCCCAGTAGGGACTGGGCACGACTGGGAGACTCCCAGTATGGACTGGGAGCTTCCCAGTGGGGACTGGGAGTGACTGGGAGACTCCCAGTATGGACTGGGAGCA
>NW_009730664.1:0-213 GCF_000703405.1 Apaloderma vittatum
AAAAGGAGGAAGAGCAGGGTCTGTCCCCTCAGCAGCGGCTTCTTACCGTTCCGAGCCCACCCTGGGCACAGCAGAGCCTCCTCCTCCTCCTTCTGGGCCATCTTGAGGCGTTTCTTGAGGGGCCCGGACGGGGGTCTGGGCACAATCTCCATCTGGAAGCTGAGCAGGAGGAAGAGGAGGAGACCCCCGGGACCCTCAGTCCCCCCCAGATTG
>NW_009730665.1:0-514 GCF_000703405.1 Apaloderma vittatum
GCTCAACATGTCCCATTGGCACGCCTGGGTCAGGTCACCAGGTGCCAGAGTTGCCCCACTGGACGTGAGGTTGGAGGCCCAGCAAGTGCTGGGTGCGGGGGACCCGGGTCGGGGGGCTATTTTGGTCAGGCCGGTCCCTGGGTTTGCTTTCTGGGAACTGCTTAATCAACAGCACAATTATGCAATGGGGTGCAAGAACCACTCACAGCTCCGCGCTGACCCCTGGCCTAGATCTGGTGGTCCAGAGTGCGCGGGGAGGGGGGGCACGCAGCTGCGGAGCGAGGGGGCAGGCAGATCAGATGCTCTTGCTAAACCAGAGGTGAAATGGGGGTTCATGGTGACAGCAGAGAGATCCTGGCAGCTTCAAAGTGATTAATCCCTTCAGGTAGACCTGGCCTCCCGGCCTGGAAAGGATGAGTTTGAGGGTAATTCACGTTTTTTGCCAGAACTCTCTGCCTCCTATTTCATGCCATGCGACAGCCCTGAGCCTGGCTTTGCAGATCTGGCAGGGCAA
>NW_009730665.1:604-969 GCF_000703405.1 Apaloderma vittatum
CCCCCCTGGGCTGGCTACTGGGCCAGTGCCCCTCAGTGATGCAGCTTGAGAGAGTCCCTCCAGCTTGTGGCATGTGGGGAGAGAGTTAGGCCAAGGGCCCCAGTTCCCTCCATGGACTGAAGCAGAAGGAGCCATGTCCAATGGGAAATTTAACCTGCCCGAGAGTCTGAAAGGAAACACTCCGTTTCCAGCACAGGAACATGGAATAAAAGGTAGAGTTAGAGGCATGTGGTGCACATATGAGCATGTCCACAAATGGAGCATGTATCCAAATATTTGGGATGGGGTACTTAACAGGTGTTCGCAGGGGAGTGTGCAGATGTGCACATACCAGCAAGCATCCGTGCAGGTGAATGCACGTGCGC
>NW_009730665.1:1133-2505 GCF_000703405.1 Apaloderma vittatum
ACTCTTTCCTCCCTGTTGACATTCCTGAGCTATTCTCGGAGCTGCCAGCAGGCCCAGCCAGCTGAGAACTTTGCCCCTTGCACTATGGTTGCATCATCTCCGGTGGGTACTTTTTCCCAGGCAGCCCGCTCTGTTTACTCGTCACCTCTGTGCTTGGCCAGAGGCAGGGGCTCTGTGTGGTCAAGACCTTGGAGTCAGTGCTGCACGGCACGATGGGCACAGGACATGCCTGGTTCCTGCCGCGCTGTGCAGGTCCCTGGCCCAAAAGTGCTGCGCTCCCCTGCTTCCCCAGCCATGGCACCATGCGACACTTTTGAGAGACCCTGCCCTGACTTAGGCTCTGCATTCATCTCGAAGCACAGCATCTGAGGCTAAGAATCCAAAGAACACCTTTGGGTTGACGTGACACTAGCTGCCAGCTCCTGAGCGCTCAGTACATACTAACATCTATTTCAGTCTGGGGTGAGGAAGGGGCACAGTTTACAGACTTGCTGGCCCTGCCCAGCTCTGTCCTGGGGTGAGGCTGGGCCAGGTGGTCCAAAGGACAGACTCAGACCCCCAACTCATCGCATGGTAGGAGTGACAAAAGCCCAGAGATGTGAACAATCCCCGAGGAGGCTGCAGGTGTCATCCTACGACCACCCCTGATCCCTGTGGGGTTCTCTGTCAGCGTTAAGAGAGACTGGCCCTGCTAGGATGGCCTTAAGGGGGTGTCCGGGGGGCGATGCACAGGCTGGGGTGGGCTGGGGCTGTAGGCTCCATGGGCAGGCAGGTGGGGTTGAGGTCAGGCTGCTCTGGGACCCGTGATCCTCCACCTAACCGGTATCTGCCCCAGTCCTCCTCCACTCAACCCGTATCTGCCCTGGTCCTCCTCCACCCAACCAGTATCTGCCCCGGTCCTCCTCCAGTCAACCAGTATTTGCCCTAGTCCTCCTCCACTCAATCAGTATCTGCCCTAGTCCTCCTCCACCCAACCAGTATCTGCCCCAGTCCTCCTCCACTCGACCAGTATCTGCCCTAGTCCTCCTCCACCCAACCAGTATCTGCCCTGGTCCTCCTTCACTCAACCAGTATTTGCCCCAGGCCTCCTCCAACTAACCAGTATTTGCCCCAGTCCTCCTCCACCCAACCAGTATTTGCCCCAGTCATCCTGCGCTTCCTGCAACATTTGGAGCGGGTAGAAGAGCTCAGTGTCCTGCTGCCCCTGCAAGGGTGCCTGCCCGGCACCCTCCGCACCCCTGGACAGATGTGGGGGTGAGCTGCAGGCAGGCAGAGCCCACGTGCACACGTGTGTGAGCCCCCTGGGCACGCGTGTCCCAGTGTTTGTGCACTCCCACATGAAGCCCCCTCGCTCAGAGCCTCCCGCGTGTGT
>NW_009730666.1:0-243 GCF_000703405.1 Apaloderma vittatum
GCCCTGTGTAAGCTCCGTCCCGGGCCCCAGTCCTGGCCCGAGCTACCCCGCTGCTGCCTGGAGGGAGGCAGGGCTGGTGAGGGGTTCGGGTGCTGTCCCTTGTTCCTGGCCGCTCTCGCCCCACTGGCTGGCAGGGGGGGCTTGCTTGTGGTCAGGGCACGTTGAGGTCATGGTGAGCCTGAGGAGCTCTGGGTCACAGGCTTGAAAGCAGGGAGATGCCCTGATGATAGAGGCAGCTGGCGG
>NW_009730666.1:269-9564 GCF_000703405.1 Apaloderma vittatum
TGGTTCTGCTAAGGGAGAGAAGACTCAAATGAGTTATGACACAGTCACACGGCTCGAGGAAGCAGAGCTAATGTATATGAAATCCAACAACGTGGAAAGGACTTATAGGAAGATGAGCTTTCTTGCTTTACACTGACAGGATTAGGCAGGTGTGGTAGCTGTGCAAATGGTAATGATACCAGAACGCATCACAGGCAGGTGGCAGCTTTCGGTTGTCCTTCCTTCCTCCTTCCTGCAAATTCTATTAAACTTCAGCATTTTTGGGGGAAGGGGTTGAAATGGGAGGAGGAGGAGGAGGGCGGCTGCTTCAAGTGTGCCAACTGTTGACTGTAATCCTGGTGCTGTAACCAAGACAGGAGTGTTAATAAAAGTTTCTGAGACCTTCCTAGAAAGAGTTGCAAAGGATGGTGTTCTTCACAAGCCAATTGAACTCTGAAATTAAAGCCAAGTGCTGGCACTTTTCGCATATCCCCTGACTTGTGGTAATATGCAAGGAAAACCCATTTACTTTTTGAAGGTGAAAAAAAGATGCTTTTTAAAATTTGCCCTTGACAAATGAATAGTGCCTCTTCTAGTTTGGTTACCGCAGACATCAGACAAAAGGCGTTGCCTGAAAGCAGAATCCTGCCTCCCTCTCAAGAAGGCAAATGAATAATGGTCATGTGCTGGTCAGGGTGAGATTCTATCTGCTTCCCAATTCCTAGCCCTTAGGGTTTGTTTGCTTTCCTGGGTGTTGTTGCTCAATCCTGATACTCGCACCTAAGAGGAAGGCAGGAACTGGAACAAAACAAGGTCTGTCTCATGATGGTCTGGGGTGATACGGGGAAAGGAGTAGAACTGTCTCCTACCAGTCCTTTCTGGAAGGAGGCACTTGTGAAAGACGTGGCACAAGAAGAGAAAGGTTCCAGTGGATCTGAAGTGATGATGGTGTCGCTTTCTCTCCCATTCCTCAGTCTCACAATGCGCTGGTGCTTCTTACACCGGATGTGGCTGTAGAAACAGGTTCTCAGTCCCCTTCCCTCATCCTTGTCAGTCCCCTCAGTTTCCAGTTGTGTTCCCAGCTTGTCACTGCAGGCCTCTGTGCCGTTGTTTGATGTGACCTTGAGCCACTTTAGCTTGATGTAGCTTAGGAACTCATCTTTTCTCCTGTACTGAGCCACTTCTGGATCGAGCTGCTTTCCTGGCCTCTAGAGTAGAGCAAGAAGGTGCTGAACCCTTTCCACCTGTGGAAGTTTGTGATGACGCAGGGCCTTGCAAGCAGGACTAAGCTGGTGATGCAAAGAAGAAGGGTTTTCAGTACAAAATACTCGAATTGGATGTTCTTTCCTTTGCCAGGCTTACAGCTGTGGTCCACCCTGTTCATCTTGGAACATTCACATTTACAGGGAAGGAGGTAGAACCTGATGACTCCAAAGTAGATGAAAAGATGAAGAAAGCAGAGAGTAAACACAAGTGCACTTCTGGGCAGATAAAGGTACCAGAGAAATGATGGAGGTCTCTTGCAGGGACTCCTGTGCTGCCCTAATGCTACTCTTTGGCCCCATAGCAGGATCAGGGGCTATCTTAGATCCAAAATTGTTTTTTAGCAGAGCAGTGAGACAGCATTTTCGTTGTCTGCGGATCTGAACCGACTGATGCAAGAAGAGCATGATAAGAGTGGGAGTTAAACAAGCACGAGGCTCGACTGCAGATCTGTTTGACCCTTGCTTCTGCAAGTGAGGCGCTCGAGAGAACGCGCGAGCCAGGGCTGGCGTGCGCGCTCCTTGCTGGGAAAGGGCCTGGATTTGGCTGCAGGGGCAGGGAAAGGAGGAGGAATTGCCTGTGTTGGGCGGTCTTCACTGGTAGTTAAGCCTTGTCGTTGCCAGGGATGTGGTCACTTGGGAATTCCCGTGAAAAGCTGGTATTTTTTGCATGGTCATGCTGAGACAGACCAAGCAGCTGAACTCTAGTGACAAAGTTTCCTGGATTAAGTAACAATACTGCAATTGTGTTATTTTTCCTCACCAACCAGAAATGATGTTTTACGTGGTGACCTAAGGAACAGCTCGCCTGGTTTAGCATCGGAGCCCCTCCCTCCAAGTCCTGTTATTTTAGCTGATGTCAGCCTGTTGCTCAACCTGCACCTCCTGACTGGAGAAATGCTTTGTAAGAGAACTCATTACAGCTGCTTCCTTTTCGGGTCTGATTAGTTATCTTTGCCATTTCTTAGTGTCCCTGGCATCTTGGCCATATTGTAGGTGTTCAGCCTTTGGCATTTCAGCACGAGGCCCTGCCTTTGAGCTGTCTCCTCGGTGTAATTCGCTTCTGTCTCTCCCCTCCTGCCCCTTCTGCTTCCTGTTGCCTGGCCAGCACCCGTCATCCACCTCAGCATGAAGTCAGAACCTGAACGCTTGAGCTGATGGAGCAACCTACTGTCCCTTCACAATGGCTTTTAGAAGCACCCAAGAACATCAAACAAAAGGCCAGGAGTTCAGGCTGTGCTAAACAAGTGCGGAGTGAAAACGTTTTGTTTTGTTTTCTTTCCTGCCGGACTGGAAAGTTCCTGATTTAACTGGTTTCAGTCTTGGTCATCACTGCCTATTTAGGCAGGTTTTGGACAGTGTGGCTGTGCATGACCGAGCAAGCCTTCTCATAGAGCAACTGCGGGGAGGGGCTGCTTCCTTAGACCAGGCAGAGTGTTCCTCTGGCTGTCTTAAACCTGAAATGAAGCTGGCTGCTCTTCTAAAAAAGTCCGAGAGCTTTGCATACAAGGCTGATAATAACAACTTTTCGTGGGAGTGGGGTGATTCTCCCCCTTTGCTGTTGTGAGACCCCACCTTGAATACTGCGTCCAGCCCTGCTGTCCCCACTGTAAGAGGGACGTGGATCCATTGGAACGAGCTCAGAGGAGGCCACAGAGATGACCCAGGGGCTGGAGCAGCTCTGCTCCCAGGACAGGCTGAGGGAGCTGGGGCTGTTCTGCCTGGAGAGGAGAAGACTCTGGGGGGACCTTATCCCTGCCTGCAGTGCCTGAAGGGACCCACAGGGAGTAGGACACAAGAGTGTCCAGTGACAGGACAAGGGGAAATGGGTTTCCATTGAAAGAGAAGAGGTTTAAGTTGGATCTTAGGGAGAAATTCTTCAGTGCGAGGGTGGCAAGGCTCTGGAATAACTTGTCCATCTCCCTGGAGATGTTCCAGGCCAGGTTGGATGAGCCTGGAGCAACCTGGGCTGGTTAAGGGGTCCCTGCCCATGGCAGGGTTGGGTTAGATGGTCTCTAAGGATCCTTCCAACCTGAGACATTCTAGGATTCTGTGATCTTCCCAGCATGCCGGCTGAAACCACAGGACAACATTAGGTGATGGCCATAGTTCAAGAGGCTGGTGGTCTGCCTGATTCTTCCTAGTCCAGCCCGCCAGCATCGGCTACAGCCTGAGATAGCCAGATGGGATTGCAGAGGAGTTTGTTTTCTCCTTTCTAAAGCAGCGTGTGCTCCCGTAGCTGCCCTTGGGTGTTATCTGGCTGCCTGGTGCAGTTCTGCATGTTCTGTAACTGGTTTGTTGGTTGCTATCTGTGGGCACGGTCCAACGTCTGCTGAGCTGAAGACCACAACTTACACGTTGTCCTTGTACTGGATCCCAGGTATCAGTGTCAAGGTCAGGTCTTACCCCAGGAGAGCCTGCTGATTATTTTCCCAGTTTTATTTCTCTCTCTGACCAATTTCACTGCATTTTTTTTCCCTGCAAAGGCTGTGGTGGCAGAAGGGCAAACCAAGTTCTAAGGTCTTGGCTTGTGGAAGGAGCCATGTCCAGCACACCCAGAGGTGCTTTCGCAGGGGCCGTGTTTCAGCGGCTCAGCGAGGAGCCCACGTAGCAGCAGATCCAATTTGAGCCCTTTGAACTGCTTTTTAAATAGTTTTACCCTGACGGCGAGGGGCTTCATGTGGCTTAGGAGGAAACAACACCCGGTGGAAAAGCTGTGTGAGTGGGCTTGCACTTGGAGCCGTGGAGTTGTGGTTGCATTTCATCTGCAGAAACCACCCGGGTGTTTTCAGTGGCCTTTTACAGCCTTGCAGGGACCAGCTTTTCCCACAGACTCTCTGAAAACTCTCTCTGCTCTCTACTTGCCTTCACCACCCTACACCTCATCTCGACGGAGAAAAATCCCTCCACTCCTTCTAAGCCGCTAAAATGATCTAATCTCTTCACTTCCTCTAAATAAGCCATGAAATAATTGAGTTCCTGGAGGGACCTGCTGCAGGTCATGTCCTGTGCGAGACAAATCGTTATGGGGGCCGCTGCTCGTCTGTGTGGTGGAGCTGATGCTTTTATCGGGCCGGTGCATGTTCCTTAAGCTGGTGTTTAACCGCCAGTTCCATGTAAAAGCTTGTTTCTTCTCATCATGCTTGAAAGCATTCGCCCGCCTGCCCCTTTTTTTGGGGTGGCTAAATATAAAAGCAAACGCCTCCTACTGTGGAAGGCTTCACGCTGCGTAACGTCTGCTCCAACCTGACGCTCCACAAACTGTCATCTCGGGCATGAGCAATTATTACAAAAGCGTCAGCAGACGGGGAGCCTGGTTCATGGGCACAAAGAAGAGGGAAAGCTTTGAAAATCCCACAGGAATAGGGGAGCTTGGGAAGAGGTGCATGGCTTCTCTGCTTAAGGGCAGTGCCGCCGCTTATTTCTGCTCGATAACCCCACGGCCCCACGCTGGGAGCACGGTTAAAAGTTATCTTTGACAGATTTCCCAAATTAAACCTTGGGTTTTTCTTAAAAAAACCCCAGCGTTTCGCCCGCGGATCCTCCTCGGAGAGAAAGCTGCCTGATCTTTCGTGAAGTCTTGAATGCTCAGCGGTGCTTCGCAGGGGAATTCAGCATAAGAAGGAGGGGATTTCTGGTATATTGAGAAATTTCCCTGTGTTTGTTGACTTTAGCTGGGCAGTTCTATTTGCAAGCGTGTTGGGTTTTTTTTCCCCCCAACTTTTCAATATTTGAGGAAAAAAGTGAAGCCCAACAGAAATAAGGAACAAGAACGATATCCACTGACTAAATCTGAGCACACAGGCTCTCACTGGGATCAGAGTTAGAGCTTTTCAGTCCCAGGTAGAGGAGTCAAGTCTTGAAATTTTAGGTTCAATGTGGCTGATACACGCTGGGGAATTTGCCAAATTCTGGTTCTGGCCATGCAGGGCAGACAGAAGTATATTATTAACATGGTTCTTTCTCCCTCTCTTGCCTCCAACCACATTGTTAGAGGCATGGTGGAAGAAAAACAGAATTAAAAGGGTATTCTGAAAACATTAGAGAATTGTGATCTTGAGGCATTTCATTTAGACTGACCGTGTGCAAAAAGTGTTGCAGGGAGAGGAAAAAAACCATAACACAACTTAGAAAAAGTTAGTCTAAAATCGGTTTTATATTGTCTACAAAAATCCTGTAGTACAGACTGTTATAGGTTATTTCTTATCTTTGAGGCTTTTTCCCTATAGCAGACCAGCTTAGTCTTCGGTCGTCTCCTAAGCAAATTTCTTAAAGGAACTTGAAATATCTTTTGTCTTTCTGTTTTAGGACTGTGCCTCCAGGAACTGGCAGTTCTGCCTGACCCAGTCATTTGCATTCTGGGCCTGAAATACTCACTGAAAACCTGTCGCTTAAAACTTGAGCTTCCCACATGTGGGAATTTGGGCCCCTAAAAGAAATGACCGCAAAATTTTGCGCAACCGTTTCGCCCAAGGAGCTTGAGGAGGAGGCTGCAGTCGACGGCGATTCCATTTTTAGGGTATCTTACAGAGCAAGTAGAGCCCAGATGTTTTTAGTAAACGGCTTTCAAAACTCTACAGTTGAGACCAGTGTCAAATTTCCAGACACATGATCAACCTTGGAGCCAAGTTTAGGGTTGCTTTTGTGTTTACTTAAAAGTCTGGGAGCTGAAGGAGGCTGAAGTTTGTCAGAGGAGTGGGAGTTCTCCATAACAAATATTTGACTGGATGCACAGTTTATCTTACAGGACTTTGAGCTTTGCAAAAAACGTTCCTGTCTTTTTGTTGATGTACTATTCGGGGTATATTCTGCGCCTTTTTTTCTCACTGGATTTAGAACAGTTGTTGCTTTTTAACTCAGGTCTGTTACTATTCCAGCCTGTTAAAGTGGCATGGCAAAAACCAAAGCGTTCTAAAAAGCACCATTTTTACAGATGTTGAGTGAAACTTCTGTGCATTTCTGAACATTGTGGCTCGTTGCACCAAGGGAGCCCTCTCGTTGAAGGGCGAGCCGGGTGCCAAAGTCACATGCTAAGTATTTGCTCGGGGACTATATCAGCAAAAACCTGGCTTCTGTTTTCACAAGCTCAGGATTTACTTTGTGCAAATATCATCCCGTTACCTGTTTAAAAGTCATGTTTTCAGCCCGTGGCACCATCGCTGCCATCGTTTGGAAAGATCGTGCGCGAGGAGGGTGCAGGCAGTAAGACTGAATGAAAGTGGGTGTAAGAGCGATGGAAACTTTCCTTTTTATTTTGTAACGGCCTTACCCTACGCAAAGGCTTCGCCAGCATCGGACACTGTTGCCGCACGGTGCTGTGCATCGCCCTGGCTGCACAAACTTGCTGTCACCACGTCTCTTGCCCTCTTAAAATCTTAACCCCCCGCCCCAGGCTCCCAAACTAACACCTCTTTACCCTTGGCCCATGCTGGGAACTCCTCAGTCAGACAGACAAATGTGGGTGCCACTCCTCTGAGACACTCTGAGGTGTGTGCACATGGAATCTCGGGGGATTTTTCCGCGTCTCGATCCACCTTGAGCGCTGCCTGCCAGTTCTCTGACTGAACCATCTTCCGTGTCCATACGGGGACCTTTGCTGAAGAAGCTCCGATTATTTTTGCGCTTTTAAGTCGCCCTTTCCAAACTGTTGTAGGAAGAAGCGAAGCGTCGCTGTCCCGAAATTGGCTGCTGTTGGGGTCTGTGCTCTGTGTGTGCCAGCGGAGCTGTAAACAACCAGAGAGCTCACTCCCTTGTCTCTGACGGGATCTTGTCCAAGGGAAAACAGAGATTGTCTTCAACAATTTGAAGCTCGTGTAGGCAGACAATACATGGAGTTCTGCCTGTGGGCAGCACAGAGCCTGCCTCCACTTCAGACCAACGAAGCAGCTGAGAGCCGGCCCAACTCTGCTGCTTGTTTCGTTTATTTTTTATTATCTTGTTATTGAAGCAGTTTAGTTTTCATTTCCAATCCGTACGTCTCTCTGCTGTATTCCATTTCCCTTCCTGTTTTGGGGAAAAGCGGGGTTAGAGAGCATCTGTCAGTGTTCAATGGCCGGCCTAGCCCGAACCCTGCTGAGAGGATGGATCCGCCCTGGGCAGCTGAGGTGCTGGTGTGTAAAAGGGTGCTGAAAGAAGGAATTTGGTTTACCAGGCTGTTTTTCTTGCATACGCTGACATCTTTAATCTATTGGATTTGAATGTGAAAGGCCAGGATCCCCCCTCTAGTTTGAACAGGTAAATGAATTAATGATCAGGCGTACGATTAACCGTTAGCTACTGCAAAAAAATATGAGAGAAAGGTGTGTTCAGAGCATTGTCAGATGGAAAAAAATGAGCTTCCAGTCGCTGAATGTGAAGGTCGTTTGATGGCAAGTCCAGCCGGAGTATGGTGGTGCTTTTAGCAGGCGTGTAAAGGCATTCTTGAGGAGGAAAAGACACAAGATAAAAGGTTTAACCCAAGCCGTAGGAAAGCAGTGTGAAATAAAGTGCAAAATTAAAACACAGCATGACAGCAGTTTGAGAGAGTGGGTTCCACAATCAACAGAAAAGATCTGGGTGCAGTTGAACCTAAACCCCAGTAAGAGCAGGGCGCTGGACGCTCTTTACGTTGGTCACCAAGTCGCCGTGACGTGTGGCCGTACGACCCAGCGCGTCCCGTTCTGGTCACGTAAATCTGCTGTCGTCGAAGGTAACGTTGTCTTGTGCAACTCGAGCGAACTTGCAGCTCATCCAGAAAGCAGAATGTAGGACTTCCCTAATCTTACCGACATTTAATCACGGGGGGCACGAACTGTCCGAACTGCAGCGGAACCATTTCCGTTGCCAGTGGACTTTTTGCTCAGTGCCTCTTCCTGAAACGATGTCACGAGGATTGGAACAAAAAAATAAACAGCTATAGCTTGCAATCCATAAGCTGATGGGCAGCTTTCTTCGGGTGAGAATAGGACGGTATGAAAATGCAAGCCAAGCAGTTACCACTTCTGTTTGGTTTTGGTTTTTTTTTACATAAGTGTTTGTGTGGGAGGAGAACAGGAGATATCTAATGTACCTGGCAGCCTGCTGAAGCGATAGGTATGACCCACGTTAACTTATAGATCTTAATTGCTTCTGATAGTTAACCGACAGAAGCAACAGAAAACGGTGAAACAAAGGAAGCTCTAAGCTTCGCCTGTTCCCTCCGGGCATTCCGAGCGCCTCGAAAAGTACCGCTGGTGCTGGCACAAGCCTTGTGCTGCCCTTTCCACACAGACACCTCCGCAGTCACGCACGGCAAGGTTCAAAGAGCAGATAAAAACTTTGTAGAAGAAACAGGTTAGAGGAAAATTGAGTCAGAGTTTACGGGCTCAGTAGCTTGTGATTCGGCATTAACACTGGCTCAGTAAAAAAAGATTTGGGGAGCCCGATGTTGTGGGACGGTCTCAGTTTAAGTAGGATGTTTTTAGCCCTCGAAGTTGCACGTACCTGCTTAAAATTTCAGAAACCACGAATAGAAGCAAATATTTATTGAAAATTAACAACTGCGCAAGCCGAATGACCACTGTAGCACTAAAACCAGCTGAAATAATCATCTTGTTATCAGAAGGCGCAGTTTTTTTTCCACTTGACCTCTGATTGCTCAATTGCTTCTGCGTTATATTTGAGCTGGCTGCAGGCTCCTGTCGTAAATCCCACCATTGAGCAAACTGAACGTTTGAGGGTGAGAAATGTTGGTTTCTCAGCGGCTTTCTTGTGTTCAGTGCCTGTAGTCACTGGTGCTAACGCCCAGCGTGCTTCTTTCCCTGGGTCATTAGCAGACACCACAAACCACCGCCCACGTGCCTGTTAATAACTTGATAACAATTAATACCTTGGAGCAACTTTATAACTGTTAATAACTTGGAGCGGCTTTGAAGAGCGGCTGACGGTATCTTTGAGTAGCTTGTTTGTTCCCGTTGGGTTGGCTTATCGGGCTAACCAAGGTTTTTCACCATTATTTAATTTTCTTGTCTTTCTTAGGAGCATTTTTGAGGTGGTGTCCTAAGGAAATCTTACCAGGTCTCACCACTGAGACTCTG
>NW_009730667.1:0-5300 GCF_000703405.1 Apaloderma vittatum
CAGAGGCCCTTCTTGGCAAAGGAAGGATTTGGAAGTGGCCGTAGAGCTCTGTGTTTTAGGGGAGAGGGGGCTGCCAGATCTGTTCACCAGATATTTAGCGAGGGAATTAATTCTGTGCTGGCTCTCCGTGGTCCTGCCGCCACAGGGAGGTTGGTTTTTAAGCCGAATTATCGGATAGCGATGGCTCCCGTGTGTGTGTGTGTGGTCTGTGCTGGGCAAAATATTAGGTGCCATCAGTGGTTCTGTGAGCCTGAGGTGGAGGCCGTCTGCTCAGAGACCTGCTTGGACACATGTGTCACCTCTGTGTGGAGAATTGTCACGGGGAGAGGCGTCCTCTGGAGGCAGGTTTTTCCAAACGCCAGTGGCGTGGGGATGAAAGTTGAAGGGGACAAAACCAGATGTCCTTGTTCAGCCTCTTGTTGATGAAGCCTGAAGTGTGAGTCTGGAAGCTTTTTTGATGCCTTGTGCATGATTCAACCCCTTAATGCTTCGTAGTACAGAAGGTGGCCCTTGGCTGGAGCCACAGGGTGTGGGGCGGTGCAGAAAGGGTGGATTTCTAACCCCCGTGAGGGTTTCTCACCTTGTGCCCTCGCGAAAGCTATTTGGCTTTAAGATCTTGCGTGTCCCTTAGTGTGAGGAAGGAGGACCTTCAGGCGTACCTGAAACGTCGGTCGCGCCGCCTGACGTCCTCTTGACCAAGTGGAGGTGAGACGCAGCCGAGTGTGACAGCAGCTGCTGGGTCTCTGTTGGCAGGTGAAGGAGCTGGTTCTTGATAACTGCCGTTCGGACGATGGGAAGATCGTCGGCCTCTCTTCAGATTTTGAGAACCTGGAGTTCCTCAGCATGATCAACATCAACCTGCTGTCTGTCTCCAATCTCCCTAAACTCAACAAACTCCGAAAGGTGAGTCAGACCTGTGGTTCCATCTCCAGCAGCCCGTGCTCTGAGATTTCTGCTGCCCTGTCAGTTTTCTTGTTTTTGCCAGAAAAATGCCATTTGACTTTGCTTTTTCGTCTGTAGCCTGCAGTCGGAGCAAGTGAGAGCGGTTGGTTTTTTTAGTATGCAACAAAATGCTTTTGAGCTTATTGTATGGGTACCGTCCTCTTGGACGGTGTTGTATGGGTACCGTAGTCTCTTTGCCTTTTGATGTTCTGCTGACAGAAGCCTCAGTAACATCATAAATATTTTCGATTTTAGAGCATGTAGCCCTGTGTCCTGCAGGACGGAGGTGGCTGGGAGTGCTGCATTGCCATGAGAAAGCGGTTTCAAGTGAAAACTTGAACCTCTCTGTGGCGTGATCTACCAAGCCGGGTCTGCAGCTTGGGTGCTTGTTGCGGTCCGGTTCTCTGGGCAACTTTATTCCTCGTGTCACCAGCCGAGACACTTTGTGACTATGTGATATTCCCTCCCGGCAGCTGGAGCTGAGTGATAACAGGGTTTCTGGTGGCCTTGAAGTTCTAGCAGAGAGAACTCCTAACCTGACACACTTGAATCTAAGCGGCAACAAGATCAAAGACATCAATACCCTGGAGCCCTTGGTGAGTGGAAGGCTGTGCTGCCATCTGAGGGATGACGTTGTTTCCTTTGGGGAGCCTGTCTGTGCAGCACAAGTCCAACGTCTTGGTAACTGTTCCAACAGCACTTCGTGGTTCTGATGGGAACAGATGAGTGGGTCCAATTTGAGGCTGGGCTAATAGTTAATGGCTCCTCTGTCTGGAAAACCAGCAGCCAGTTGCTAAAAGAAGCATGAAATTGGGCTGGATGAGTAAAACTGTGGATGCAGTGCTCAGTGTCCATCTGAGAAAGGACCGTTAAAGGGTCGGATGCAGTTGGAGGTAGGTGGCACCTGGGGTGTCATGGAGACAAGTTGCTAGGACACCAGCGAGGGTGTCCGTCGCATCCGTCTAGAGGTGCTGTGGTGCTGGGCTGGGACCCTCGCCCCGGGTGCTGTTTCAGGGGGTTCCCGTTGCATCTGAACTGCCCCAAAGAAGGCTCCTGCCTTGTGATACGGGCTGTAGCTGAAAGGTCTCGTCTAGGCCATTTGCCTCGTTAGCCGTTGCCTTTGGTCCCTTCGCCCCCTCAAGAAAGTTCTTGAAACTATTTTACTTCTCCTCCGCTTGGCCTGGCGCACGGTGCGATGGCTGAGCGGGAATGCTGCCACGGCTGTGGCAGACGGGTGCAGTCTGCTCGTGCCCTGTGCTGTGCTCTCAGGGATTGTTTTGCCTGATGTTTTGGGCAGGATGAGTCCAGCGCAGGGATTGCTCCAGCTGAGGGAGCTGGGCTTTCTGTGCTTGCTCCCAGAAGGGAGTAAGAGTGGTTCCATAAGGAGTTGGTTCCAGGGAGGGGAAATTAGGACAGAGGAGCTGAAAAGAAATCTTTGCCTACAGTTAGCGAGAGCAATAACTTCTCTCCATCTGAGGAGCACACGGTGCAAGTAGTGCATGAAAAGACACTTCTGTGCTTGGGCTGGGTAGTGGAGCAGCCGTCCTCTGACGGCTGCCTGATCTTCCAACCGTGCCAGCTTGTAAATAATCTAACCAATTGATCTTTGCAGAAAAAGTTGCCAAACCTCCATAGTCTCGACCTCTTCAACTGTGAGGTGACAATGCTCATCAACTACCGGGAGAGCGTGTTCACCCTCCTGCCCCAGCTCACCTACCTAGATGGATTTGATGCTGATGACCAGGAAGCCCCTGACTCAGACCCTGAAGCGGATGGGGATGGACTGGAAGATGAATATGAGAATGGGGAAGGTGAGGATTTTCTCCTCTTGGTTTTCTTGCAACTTCTTTTCTCCTTCTGTATGGACATGCTGCTAAATAAGTGGCGATTAGAACTTGTAGGGCCTGTCTGGCTAATCCCAGCCCCTCTTCTGGCAGACTGTGTGAGAAATGAGACCCGCTGCGAGCTCGTGGGGCCAGTTGTCGCCCCTCCTTGCGCGCGCGGCTTCTGTGGGGTTGCCTGCCCCTTGCTCTGGGCTTGGAGGCGTGAGCGCGTTGGCCCAGGGGCATTTGGAAACCGTAATGCTTACTTCCCTCTCCTTTTGGTAGAAGGTGAGGAAGAGGACGATGATGATGAGGAAGATGATTTGGATGAAGAGGTCATCGATGACGAAGAAGATGAAGATGATGATGTGGAAGGTGAAGAGGAGGAGGACGGAGTAGATGATGAGGTGAGGCTTTCTGTCATCACTGTAAAATCTGCCACCCTCGTCACTGTGTTTGGTGACGCGTGTGTCCCTTGATCTTGTGACCCCCCTCAACAGCCGTTACAGGGGCCTCTTGGTGGGGGGATCTGGCTTTTCCCGTACACCTTTCACACTCACGGTCTGCAGAGTTTGCCAGTTCAGGCTTGTTTGTTACTGGCCTGGTACATCCCGTGGCTCCCCACAATAAAGCTGTGCAGCCCCCAGCCCCCTGCGCTGGGACGTGAGAAGCTGTTCAGGAACCTGCAGCTTCTCTCTACTTGGCTCGGAGCTGCCACCCTGAGGTTAGAGTAGGGCGGGAGCAGAGGTGAGGAAAGGTGTCGCTGCGGAATGACACCTTGCGGTCCTTGCAACAGAGTGTTTTGTTTTGACTCCAGGAGGAAGATGAGGAGGAAGATGGTGAGGAGGATGAAGAAGATGAAGCTGATGATGGTGAGTCAAAACCTAACAAACTCTTAAGCGCTCGCAAAGCTGCCTCGACGGTCTCACACATTTGCTGGTTCGTAGAGCTTCCCAAGCTTCAGCGTCGCTGGTTGTGGGCACCCCTGAAACGGTTACTTTTGCCCGAGCAAAACAGTGGTTACAACCAAAGGGTCACGCGGTGGTGATGGGGAAACGGGTCTTGATGCCTCCTGATAACGACCAGGCTGGGTGCATCTGTTAGATATCCAGCCAAATTGCCTGGAAAGCCACTTTGAAGTAGTTTGAACCAACAGCCCGTGCAGGAGCAGGGCTTCTGTCACAGGAGCTTGTGGTAGTGGTGGCACCTGAGGAAATGCTCTTGGAGACGTGTTCCTCTTGGCTGTGCAGGGGAGGGTAGACCTGAGCTTCTTGACTGAAGTGCAGACTCCTCTGGTCATGACAAACTATAAACGCCTGAATGAATGATGACAGGATATCGTGGCTTCCAGTGATCTTGTGAGCTTTGGTCTAAGCGACTGAATTCTGCAGGTGCCACGGCTGTGGGGGTGCTCGACAAAACCCCTTTTCCTGTAGCTGTGGAAACGCGGGCTGCTTGGAGGGCACAGAACATGTCTCGTGCTAGCCCAGGCTTTCCCAGGTGCCTGGAGAAGCGGGGCAGGGTGGATCTCTGCCCTGTAATGGTGCTGGTCTAGTCCATGCTTGTTCGCCAGTGAGCTGTGGCTGACGTGGCTGGAAGCCCTGGTTCAAAGCGCTGTTTCCGCAAGACTGAGCAGAGCTTCACGCTTCGCCTCTTTTTGCAGACCTTCCGCGAGGGGAAAAGAGAAAACGAAATCTAGAGGATGAAGGAGAGGAAGATCCAGAAGACGAAGAGGACGATGAGGATGACTGATCCGAGCGAGCCAATCAGTTTTACAGACTCTGACTGTGCTTGTCTTAACCTCCCCGTTGTGTCTATGTGAGACTGTAAATCCCCATTTCCCACTCCTCCCCCCTTTGTATGGCTGCAGCGTCCACAATATATTTTTTTAAGATGTAGAATACCGTAGGCATTCAGGGGAATCTTCCATACAAGGCTCACTTTCTCACAAGTATCTCATGACCAAAGGCTTTCTCCGTTCTGTGGTTTGTGCAGCAGTTTGCAAAAAAGAAAAAAAAAAAAAAAAGAAAAAAAAATTTCCTCCTTAGGGTATCTTTTGTGTCTGAAATCAGCCTTGCCACACTGGACCCAGAGCCCCAGCTCGCCACCTTGCCTGACAGCGAAGGAGGCGCGTTCGCTGCCCGCGCGCCCTCAGACCAGCTTCCTGAAGACGCCTGAGCCCTCTCGAGCAGTGGGTGCAAACCCAGTTCGTCTAAAACGGACTCCAAGCGAATGATCGCTGAGGTCTCTCTGATCAGAAATAATGGTGATGTGATCTCTGGAGACGCTTGAAGATACTTGTCGTGCTGGGGCTGTGGGGTGCCTGGGGTCTTGGGGAGAGGGGGGTGGGCTGCTTGCAAGACCTGGTACCTCTGATGATGCACCTTGCAGTAGCCCTGCACTTGCTTTCCTATTTTTTGGTGTTTTTTTTTTGTTTTAATTAACTGGAATCTTTTTCCCGGTGGCCACCTACTAACTTTCGCTTGGATGCCCAAGTAAGTCTGTTGGATTTGGGTTTGGGTATTTTTTTTTCTG
>NW_009730667.1:5439-5650 GCF_000703405.1 Apaloderma vittatum
CAGTATCCCTGTGATACACCTACCTCGGCGTTCCCCGGGAGACCGTGTTAGCCTGTTTGTTCTCAGGGTCCTTCTGCTAGCCAGCCCCAGCTCTGGACAGTTGCCTCAGCCCCAGCCTGGTGTATGCATCCTCCTCCTCCTCTTTCCTTTTCAGAGGAGCATGTCGATGGCAAACCTGGCTCTCCCACTCGCGGCAACGCTCTGTGGGAAC
>NW_009730668.1:0-6550 GCF_000703405.1 Apaloderma vittatum
GTGTTTTCCCCAGGTCTGTAAGCCAGGGTTTGCCTCAACACTGTGGAGAGCAGGACCTGGAGCTGCTTGGTGGGACCGAGCATGGCCGGTACCGCGATGTCCTCCCCTGCCCGGCCCCGCCGCTGCACTGGGGATGCGGGGAAGGACTCGTGATGTCACCAGTGATGTCAGGAAGGACTGGGACGGGTGACATCATGGGATAAATCAGGAAAGAGGAGGGACCTCTGCCTGCACACGAGGCTCTTGGCAGGCAGCAGCGATTAGGAGCGGGGAGCCCGATGACAAGCTCAGCGCTCGGCCGAGGGAAGCTGCTCAGAGGCAGGGGGGTGCCGGGCGCCCCAGGGCTGTGGCTCCACCTCAGCACAACGAAAGCTGCAGAAATGTCCACAGGGATGGAGCCCAGCCACAGGGCCAGGGGCCTCCCCTGCAGTTCCCCGTCCGCACCCTCACAAACTCAGGCCCCCGCTTTTTACCTTGGACCCTTATATATAGAAGTAACAATTATCCCCATGTACCTCCTTCAGAGAGGACTTGAGAGAAGCAATTAATCTCAGTAACAGGCTTTGAAGAGAAGAAGTGCTGTCTAAGCACTGTGCTCTTCTCCTTTTGATGGGGTTAGCTGTGTTGGAATACGAGCAAAGACATTTGGAGTAAATTAATAAAGAGCTTAATGACATCCAAAAGTCAGGGAGATGAAGCTCTTGAAAAGAGTTTATAGCTTCACAGGGAGGGAATTGCAAAGGGCATGTTTTCTTCATCAGTCTGCTCTTCGGGCTCCAGTATGAATCTTTTTGTGCCCTTACCGGGGTGTCTCCATCACGGTGACTGGTGCTGCCCATGCAGCCACCACTGAGCAGGATGGTGTAAAGTGCCCGAGGAGCTGGGATTTCTCCCTGTGCACAGCCCTGGGGGCTTTCTCACTGATGATGACCCCCAACCAAAGATCTTCTGTCCCCAGATGCTTGAGGACAGGCCTGTGCACACAACCCAGCCCACAGGAGAGGAAATATTTGGGGATGCAGCTGCTGCTCCTGCCCAGGCAGCAGCATCCCTTTCCTTCATGCAGGACAGGGTGCGGGACACCACACCAGGCCAGGTACCCGACCTGTTGCCACCGTGCTTGTCTTCTGACACTCTGGAACAGGAGGATTTGTGCAAACACAGCAGGCACACCCAGCAGTGCCGGCACTGCCAACGCCAGCTTTCCCAGCGCGGCGTTGGAAGGTCAGGGCAGCTGCAGGGCAGCGATTTAAATCTCAGCGTCCCTATAGGTGATGGAGAAGAGTCATTAAAATGCAGCAGGTGCCTTGGACTATTTCTGCTCCGAGATCTAAATGGTCTGAAAGCACTCCAGAGATAATGCATTTTCCTAGCGCTGCACTTATGAGAACGCCGAGATATGAGCACTTGGCCCAGCTCCCAGAGCGAGTGTCCGATGCTGCGCACCCCATAGATGGCGTTTTTCCTTTTGTTTTTGTATTTTCAGCCTTATTAAAACCCTTGTGGTGGCTGGAGCTTGGAGACCACTTTGTGTTTTGCCAGCAGGCTCAAAAGCCAAGGTCATTTCCGCGGTGGCTGGCCAAGCAGGGAGGCTCCAACACGCAGCAAAGAAGATTTCACCCGCTTCACTCCTCAGCGCCTCCCGAGGAGTTAGCCCTGCCCGCCGGCCGGGGCGTTTGCTGGGACATGATGCTATCCCCACGCCAATTCCTCAGCACAGGCGATTCCACAGCCCTTCCAAGAAATGCCTTTTACTCATAATCCCTGAGGTGCTGAGCAGGGTCTTCTCCAGACACCAGCACAGGGCAAAATCAACCTCAGAGTTAGGAACACATGTTTAGGGAGTCACCAGATTAGCTTTTGCAATGGTGCTAATTACACTGAGTTAATTAGCAATCAGTAACCTTCAGGCTATAAAAGCCCTCAGTGAATATAAAAACCCAGCTAGGAGCTGGGAGTGGTGCTTTGTGCATTTTTTCCCCTTCTCTTTGTCTTTCCCTCTGCTCAGTGGGGAAGTGGGAAGCAAGGAGGGACGATCAGGACTCCGAGTGATCCCAGCTGCGATCAGACAAGTGAGTGGCAAAGAGAGATGTTGCCGTGGTGTGTTTGGGGATGCTGGCTGCAGGCAACGGAGAGCAGAGCTCCTGGGGAGCACAGCCGGCTCCCAGCAGTGCGGCTCGGAGGAAGCAGCCCCAGGAGGAGGAACAGGGGTGGGAGTGACGCGTGATGGCTCTGGCAGCTCTCATCTGCTGCCGGCTCAGCCTTTCGTGTAAGGTGCTCAGGAGCAGAGGGAGCTGCGTGTCCTGGAGTGGGATGTGACAGGGATGAAAGGAAGGGACCGCGGCTGTGAGCGCTCTGGAGCGCGCGGTTGCCCGAGGCACAGCGGATGTGTGAGGTGTCGGCATCTCCGCAAGACACAGGTGTGCGTGTGTGCACACTCATCTTCCAAGGCGTTGGCAGCATGTGGCTTTCTCTGGGTTTTGTGCCAGCAAAGGACAATCTGCAGGCTGGTTAGGGTGATCTCCTAGCAGGCAGCGAGGAAAAGACGTGCCTGTGCCGCCCTTGGTGCTGGGTGGCAGGGACCCCTCGGGCTGGCAGGGGCAGGGCTCTCCCCTCGCGAGTCGGGGAGCCACGGTAGGATATTTCCTTGGGTTTGTGCAAAAGTTGGCAACTTGACACGGTGATTAACGCTGCTGGACCACGGCTGCCAGTGGCACGTACGCGTGGGGAGCGCATCACTTTTTCCAGTGGCCTCTGCCTAAATACCTTCAGCCAAAGGAACTGGGATGTTTTCCAAGGCAACCAGGCTTTCTGTAGGCGGAGCGCCGTGCCGGAGCCCTGCGATGCCGCCCTCCAGCCCTGCCCGGCTGCAGAGCCCTTGTCACAGAGGGGACAAGGCCACTCCCGGGGGACCCTGAGCTGCTCAGGGCAAAGATGCTCCTCCAGGGCCCGGCAGGTTTTGTCTGAAGCACGTTGGCAGAGCGAAAATGTGTTGGCTAGACCTCTAAAAACCAAGTGGGAATACATAGAAGGCACACATACGTTTATGTAAACAGAGATGCGTGCTTGCATATGTAGCTGTTAGAGAGTCCTATCATCATTTTCACAGCGAAGACATCTGTCTTCGCTTGGGCTGGATCGCTACCATGTTCCACGTTACTCCTGCCCTGATTTTTGCTGCACGTCCTCTCCCGGACTCTGCTCTGAGCTGTTTCCTTGGGCGTTGAGAGGGCTCAGACCTGGCGTGCCAGCGCTATGCTGTGCTGGGGTGGGGGGCACACCACAGCCCTGCCCGGCCCCACCGGGTGCTCTTGGCCCCATCCCAGGGCAGGTGGGCTGCAGGTACAGGCAGGTGTCTCTGGAGAAGAGACAAAACTGCAGCCAAAATGCACTGTCCTGCCCTTTCCGTGGGGCTGACGCTTTGTGTTACAGAGCTGCGCTTATTCCTTAATTCCAAGCTGTAACTATGCAATCAAGCTCTCCAGTGCAATAACTCCAAAACCTTTCTTGATTCCTGTATTAAATAAAGTACATTTACAGAGTATATGAATTCCAGATCCAGCCCAGGACTCCAGGGACGCATATTCCTCTCCTGGAACTTGTATATCCGGCCTGAGGATGAAAACCCCTCGAAGCCCCAAGCATAACAAGCATTTCTTGTATTTTTTCTGTCTCCATCACATCGGGCATGTAGTATATACTTGGGCTGATAAACAGCATCTGGTTGGAGTCAGGTAAGGACCTCTCGGGGGAGTAGGTTTGTGGTCAGCTGCCAGCCTTTCCCTCCTTCCTTAACGTGCTTTTGCAGATGGATGAAGACTGCAGCCAGTCAAGGTTACGGTTTCAGATCGTGCTGGGGAAGGTGGGGAGCAGGCCAGGCTCAGTCTCTGTCCCGTCATGCAGCTCGACTGCCCGGCTTGTTGCTCCATGCGAGGCTCCTGCAACGCCCAGCCCGTGTCTCCTCGCTCCGGTGCCGGCTCCCCTCGCTGGCGCTTTCGAGGAGCGGAGGAGCTGTGGGCTGGTCCGCTCGGCTTTCGCTGGAAACCTGGAAGTCCCGCTGGCCCGCACGCCCCTCCTGGGATGCTTTGGAGCCTGCTGCCAAGTTCTGGAGCACTGTCCGAATTAGTTTTTCTTACAAGCCTTTTTTTTTTCTACAGGAGGAGGAGGAGGAAATTCTTTTATAAAAATGGAAACGCACCTCTTCTGCCAAGCCATTAACTCTGCTTCCTATGGAAACTGAGAGGTCTCTGCCTTTACTCTGTGTATCTGCACTGAACTTCCCAGTTTATTTTTATGCCCAGATTTGGCAAAGCATTTAAGCCTGAGCGTAGCATTGCGTTGAAGTCCATCCCTGCGTGAGGGTGTATGTGCAACACCTTATAGCGCACGCAGACACGTGCTTCGGCAAACGCCCCCCGTGCTGGGTCTGTTCCTTACTACAGAGACTTTCTTTTTTCGTCCTTGCCAAGCTATCATTTGCTTTAATTAATTTTGCACAGCGAGCCTGGGAGCTGACTGGTGGTTTCAAGCCTCTAGAAAAGCCAGGGAAGCCAATTTAATTAGCTCAAGCGAGCCAAAGTTACTTAAGCGATTTGTAATAAGTTCCAGGCTCTCCCACACCAAAGGGGTTTCAGCCGAGGACAGAAACTTCCTGAGCCTGTTCTGCAGGGCCGGGCTCTCTGTGCCGCAGCCGACGAACACTTGTGGGGGTTTTGGTGGGTGCTCATCCCCGATGATAGGCTCTTAGGGGCTCAGTGGGTGTCACTCCCCATCCACGGGCGTGTTGTGCAAACACAGCGGTTCCTCGTTTGCGAGGCAAAAGGGCAGCCGGGGAGATCGCACCCGTGGTGAGGGTACCCCTCAAGTCTTCTGAGGGCTCCCCACACATCAGCTTTTGGCTGGTTGGGTGTTTGTGTTGTTAACAATCTACGATCAAAACACCGTTTTCTGGTTTTGCTTGCTGGGAACTTCACATGAGTACGTAAATCTGAATGTGCGTCTTGCTTTTGCAGGCAGCGTGGATGTCTTTGCTCTGCTGGGGCTGCGGATGCTCCTGCACCCCCATCCCTTCCCTGCCTCAGAGGTAGGAGCTGCTGCGTCACAATCCCTCGAGCCTCGGTGCTGCCGCTCCCGTCCAGCCCGGCTCATTCAGCACCGATGTACCAGGGAGGCTGGAGCGCCGTCCCGTGCGTGGCGCGGCTGCAAGATCCCACACAGGTAATTCTGTGATTTGGGGATGTATTTGGCCTCTCTGCAGGATCTGCCAACAGCACGCCCAAGTGGGAGGGCACTTTGTCCCCCTGACGCCTCTGGGACAGAGCAAGGCCAGGCAGCGTGAATTAAACCCACATAAAATCAACTTAATCATTGGGGAATAAAGATCCCATTATTCTCTCTGCCCTGAAGCAAGAAAAAAGAAATTGCTCTCGCTTCCTTCCTAAATTCAGATGAGAGCAGGAGAGATTTATAGGCCAGGCGTGCCTGGCACAGGAGCCAGCGGTGCCGAGCGTGGTGGCCCCAGCCCTGTGATGAGACTCCTCTGCACACCTCAGGAGGAGGAAGGCACTACCCAGACAAAATCCTCTGGCCGCAGGCGTTTCTGTGATTCTTTCCTACCTGCACGGGCAGCTTGAGGGTCTCCTGTAACCGTTCACATCGTGTCTGCGCCAGCCTGGAGCCTCTGCAGGGAGAGGTCTCGCTTCAGCTCCTGAAAACGCAGCCCTGTGCAATGGGGACAGCAATGCTCCACCAGCTGGGCAGCTCCTGCACCCCCACTTTGTGGCAATTAACTGTTAATTGAGTCATTTTCACAGAAGTGAAAGCCCCCACTTAAGCAAGCCCAGCCTGCGCTCCTTGAGAGCTGTTGGTGCCACCAGCCCTTGGGACAGGCACACGCCTAGGGGGGGGCGATAACCATCCACTGGGCAAAACTGGTGCTTTGAGGGGGGGAAAAAACAGCTGAAACCACATTTTTCTGGCAGCACAACAGTTGCGTCTTAAACAAGACATTTTAAATTTACACTGTGAGCCAAAAAAATTGTAATTTGAATATACAGCATGGCACATTCCTCAGAAATTGATCATAAAGTTCTGTTAAAACACAGGCACGGCCTGAGTAAAATAAATATTTTTGCTTCCAGAGAAGTGAAAGGTCTGGCCAGCGACTCAATTTATAATATTTTTAGCAGGTGATTCATCGAAGAGGGAAAAAAATACCCAGGGCAGCTGAATCCAGCAATGGCTCTTTGTCTCAGCAGGGCTATCGCATCCGGGTGCTCCAGTAGCTGCTTGTAGCCGAGCTCCTTGGCTGGGGCTGCTCCTGCTGCTGAGGTCTCCACCATCCCGGGGGCTCCCCGAGCCCCCCCAGGACCTGCTGCCTTCAGCAGCACTGCAGGACAGCGGCTACAGCTCCTCCTGAGAGCCGGGCACCTCTGTCTGCACTGGGGATGGAGATGTCTCCTGTGACCGTCCCGTCAGTCCTGGCATGGCCGGGGCTCCAGGGCAGGGGGAGGCAGTGCTGAAGCCTGGCGGTGGGTCCTCTCTCCCTCCC
>NW_009730668.1:6651-10124 GCF_000703405.1 Apaloderma vittatum
GTCCCGTCCGAGGTGTTGTTTGCCCAGAGCAGCCTTCGGAGCTGTGGGTTTGGACGGGTTCTCGACCGGGCTCCGCTCGCCGCATTGCTGTGGTCTGGGGATGGAAAACAAACCTTCTGACCTTTCCCATCTCCGGCTCCAACAGAAGGTTTTTCTTTTCCTCCCGCAGGTTCCAGCTCTCCCTGGTTTGCTGCAGGACACGTGGGCGTCCCTGTTTGTACAGCAAAGGTGAGCATGGAAACAGGAGTTGAGGGAAACGCAGGCAAAAAGAAGCTTCTCCACAGCCCTGCTGCCGTAGCCTTCATTTCATGCACACGCAGGACAGCCCGTAAAGCCTCCAGGAGGGGTTGATCGCTGCAATCCTGGAGGCAGCAGCCCTGAAGGACGAAGCAAGGTGGAAAAAAAAAAGCCCAGGCAGGGGTGTCGTCTGGTGCCACGGCTGCATCCAGAGCCCACCCTGCTGCAGGGGCGAGCATGGGGCGGTGCGGAGGTGAGAGGTGCTGGACCGTGGCCCCGCAGGGCACCCAAAGGGCATTTCTGGAGCTGGTTGGTGTCGGGTCGTGGCTGATGCTGTTGGACTTCTCCGATGCTTGCGGCCAAATGAAAAGAGTGGTTTCAAACTAGCTGCTTGCGATGCGCGAGACACCTGCTCCCGGCTATAAAAATGGATTAGCTGCGTTGCATCTGGAGCCCATCCAGGCAGCAGCGCCTGCTCCGGCATCCCATTTGGCACGCAGAACCCACCGCCTGAAAACGCGGTGAAGTGGAGCGAGGGGACAAAGATGCAGAGTTGAAAGGAGGGTCTGGAAGCTGTGATCCTCTCTAGGTGGAGAATCAGAGGGCTTTGAGCAGCCCCAGATGCAGCGCTGTCACCGAGGGCTGGATCCTGCCTCTCCACCCGCCCCTCGCCGTGCCTTTCCATTGTTCTTTGTACTTGAGCCTGGTCCCAGCGTGCTCCCAGCTGGCCGGGTTTTCAGCCTGCGTACGAACTCCAGAGCAGCAGATAGTAACTCATTGTATTCAGAGTGTTGGAAGAACTCCATGGTCCAACGCAAACTGAGTGGTGATATATTAAATAGGAAGAAAGCCCTCCTCCGCAATCGAGCAGCCCGGGTGCACGGTGCGGAGGGTGCTGCCTCTAGCCCTGCCCTGGGAACCTGCATCCACACCCGTCCCTCCAGCCCCAGGGGCATCTGCTGGGACCTGCTCCTGCCCGTGCTCCAAGGGTCCCTGAGAGCCCGGCGTGGTGAGGGGGGTCCTGTGCCGGAGCGGACATCTGGGCACAGCCAGGGCAGCCACCATCTCCTGCCCTCGCTGCTCTCGATGGAGAAGCAAAGCAGCAGCCTGCTTCTCTGCTGCGGTATTCAGAAATATCCCACAACAAGAGTTATATGCATTTCCTTCACTCTCCTGGAAAATCTTATTCCCCTGCTAGACATCTGCCATAATGCAGTCCTGCCTGGATCTCGAACCACACGTGGAGTTTTATTATGCTCTGAATACCAATTATTTCAGGTACTTGTGCCACAATCTCTGCCCCAAATGATGCAATAAGGGAATTTTAACTAAGCTGAGTTTATGTTTGGGCAATTGCTATAAATTTGTTTTTATTATAAGCCTTCTGGTCAGTGTGCCACTTGGTCCTCGCTGCTCTGGTTTTGACAGACATGCTCTGCGATCCCCCCAGCCCATGTGAGGTCAGATGCTTGGCACAAGCTGTTGGAAAACAACTGGCAAAGTCTGGGCTGCAACTGCAGGCTCAGGTTTCGGACTGATTTTCAATGCTTGGGGAAGCTCCCAGAGTTACAACATCGTCCTGCAGCGCACCGTATCCGAGGTGGGACTCTGGAATGTGCTGGATATGGAGAGAGCCACTGAGGAAGGCACGAGAAAGCAGATGGAGGGATGCAGAAAACCTGATTTCTCTGAATGCGGGTGCGGGAAGAACCCCTGCAAGCTCGCCCAGCAGTGTGGGCTGCCCCTGCCCTCAGGCAGCAAGTTTTTCTTCAGGACTCTCGCCTGGAGAAGAACACGAGGAGCAGCCCTGAAAAGGGCACGTAAACAAAGAGTGGACGGGAAATTAATGTGGCGCAAGGCTGAGCTCACTGACCGAGATGTGGCCAGGGTGATGCAACAAGGGTCAATTAAGCTGCCACCACGCAGCCTCGCAGGGCGAATTAAGTGCCAATTTTCTGCACTGCTGAAGAGGTAAAGAATTAAAATGATAACTAACAGGAAGTTTCGCCTGAAAAGAAAGAGCAAGTTGGGCGATGGGAGTTTGAGGCTGGACTCGGGCCAGCAGTGAGACAACCAGGCGAACACCACTGCCCTCTGCCGAAGCGAGCTCCGGGGAGCTCCCGCGCCTGGGACAGCTTCCCTGCCCCAAAGCCGGGGGGCTGGTGGGGTCTGGGGCAGGCAGCTCGCAGAGCCAAGCCTGAGCAAGCCCAGGGCCTGGCACAGGTAGGACACGACAGCCATCCAAGCGAGGCGAAGGCGTGACCAAGGTACCAGCGCTCCCCTGTCAGCTGGAGGCAGCAGTGGTGGCCGGGAAGGGTGCTTGGGTGTCTGAGTGTGCACAGACCGGAGCTCCCCAGAGAAAGCAGAACTGATGGGGGCTCTGGGGCTGTCACCCCCTACCCTGCTCACCCCAGATCTCCCCAGGTGAGGTGCAGCGGCGTCCACAGAGCTGGCTTTAGTCCCTCCGCACGGCTGCTGCATGTCCTGGGGCGTTTGGGAAGGTTAATTCTGGCCAGGGCACGGGGCAGGGCCCAGAGTCCAGCCCGGGGCCGTGGGAGCAGACTGGAGAAGTTGGTTGCAGTGGGAAGTTCCCTGTCTGAGCAGAGGTTTCCCCTCCCTTTGGGAAGAAACACTCCAGCCTGACGCTTTCCCGATGCAATGGCTGCGGCACAGCCCGTCGCTGACTCCCGCTCCTTGCGCTCCCTCTGCAGGAGCCGATCTCCGGCTTCGCAGCCCACGTTGGGCTGGAGCTTCTCCCATGGACCCTTCGGGGCAAGGCTGGGGGGTTGTTTATCTGAAAGGCTTGAGCTAATTTCCCTGTGTGGGTGGTGGGCTGAGTCCTGTGCTGTGTAACCTTCAGGGATCAGGCTGCAGTGTGAGCTTGGGCAAAGTGCGGGTGCGATGCCTTTGGAGCTCTGGATGATGGGGCTGAGGTGGCATCTGCCCCAGGGGGAGAGCCAGGGCTGGCTGGAGAGGAGAGGCCATGGCATGCAGGGATGCTCGCCAGAGCAGCTGTCCCTGTGTCCCGGTTGTGAAAACCCTTTGCTGCGGTGCAGCTCCAGCCGAAGCCTTCGAAACTCTCTACGCAGTCCAGGAGCTGCAGCTCCTCGCTCCCTCTGTAAGCAGAGAGGTTCCCTCCCCGTCAGAGGCCAGGCTGCCAAATTCCAGCCAAGAGCACTTTTTTACAGCCTGACCCCAGTGAGGCCCCGGTAGGAGATGGCAGTAGAGGCAGTCGC
>NW_009730668.1:10157-10463 GCF_000703405.1 Apaloderma vittatum
TGCCCAGCCGTTGGCCCCGCCGGTTTCCTCTCCCTGCCCGTGGAAGCGCTCGCCAAATATTACAAAACATCCTCCTTCCGTTCCCCCGGGCTGCAGGGTGCACCAAGACACTCTGTGCTGCCTGGCCCTCCCCACATTGTCCATCCCCTTCCTTCCTCCCTGCTCCTTTTCCAGGCAACTGTTCACGCAAGCGGCTTTCGAAGGAGCCCCGGCACAGGTAGCAGAGAGTGACGGAGCCCGAGACAAGTCTGCGGCGGCAAAGGTAGGAAAGGGAAGGAAGCTGAGAGCCAGGATGCTCACCCAGTG
>NW_009730668.1:10576-10782 GCF_000703405.1 Apaloderma vittatum
TGTCCTCCTGGAGAGCTCGGCCTCAGGGTGCTTTCCCAAGGCAGAGCAGGGTGCTGGCACCTGCGAGCTGGCCGGGGCCGCGTGGGCACGCCGGGCTCCTCGCCAGGGCCTTCGTGCCGGGATGCCGTCTGCCCCGAGGTCCCTGTTGTGGCTCTGTTTGTGTTGCTAAGGAGGAGCTGGCGCGGCACAGGACGATGCTGCGTGCT
>NW_009730668.1:10842-11129 GCF_000703405.1 Apaloderma vittatum
CCATCAGTGCTCTGTGCAAGATGGGGAAGGGCTCGGCACAGCATCCTGCCTCCTCCCAGGTCTGCTGCTGCTCTGAGGGTGCCGGTGGGTGCGGGCTGGGGTTCTGGGGAGGTTCTGGGCGCTCCCCGAGCACCGTGCAGCCCCCGGGTGCTGACTCTGGGTGCGTTTAGATGGGAGGCTCCAAGGAGGCATTTAAACACCGTCCATGTGAGAGACCCAGCTCTTTGTCACAGTCCCCGGAAACAACAGCAAACCTCTGCCCCGGGCAGCAGCCAAGGCTTGGTGTG
>NW_009730668.1:11179-11837 GCF_000703405.1 Apaloderma vittatum
TTATTACCATCTGCCTCCTTGCAGACAGCAGTCACCCCGCCAGCCGGACAGACAGGGGGTGCAGGAGCCCCACCTGAGCCGAGCTCTGCCACTGGAGCAGTGGGACGGCCTCTGCCCTTGGAGTGAGTGGGTCCCCACAGCTGGGGCACATCTGGCTGCTCTGCATGATCTCTGCCTGTCTCTCCCTGCTGCGTGCTGGCTGTGCCTCTGTCCCACTGCCTCCATGGTGTGGCAGGGGAAGGGCTTTCTGGGCAGAGTTTGGTGGCATTGGCAGTGTGTGACTGCTAAAATCTTGTGACACAGCGCACAGCTGGGAAGTGAAGCATCCGGCCACCGCGCTCCCCTCCAGCCCCTCGGGTGGCTGGAGGCTGGACTGGGGCTCCTGGGGGTCTTGAACAAGACCTGTCACTGCTCTGAGGCTGAAGTTGTGGCTTGCAGACAGTAGCAGTGACCCTCACTGTTGTCCCAAGGGACTGGGAAGGCTTAATTAGGTTTTTGCCAATGTCGTGTGCCTGGGGCTCTGGTGTTTTAGTGGCACTCTTTGTGTTTGGCAACCTGTTTTCTCTCCTGGGGTGCTACATAATCCTCACTTAATTTTGATGCCTTCCTCTCCTGGGTTTCCCTTGCAGCCTCTGGCCAGAAAGCCTGCGACTCCCCG
>NW_009730668.1:12049-12636 GCF_000703405.1 Apaloderma vittatum
CCTGCTCCGACAGGACGGACTTCTGGGGACATACTGAATTCCTGCTTTTTGGCAGAGGTCCTTGGCTTAGGAAGACCTCGTGAAAGCTTATTTCTGAGATAAATCGCTGGAGGCTGGATGCAGCTCCCCAGCTTTGCGGCACCTGCCGGTGCCAGGGAGCCCCCAGTCTGGTTCGGGGGGACCCAAGCTGAAGCAGATCTACAAACCACAGTGGCTCAGATTTTGCAGACACTACAGGATCTTTCCTAGGCTGGGAAGGGCAGCTAAATGCACCGCTCAAAAATGCCTGCAGGAAATTCTTTTGAATCCAGAGGCAAGGAACCGAAAGGGCTGAGCCCTGGGAAGGCTGCCTGTGCCAAAGCCCGGCCCGCGGGCATGCTGCCTCGGCACAGGATGCTCCGGTGCGGCAGAGCCCCACAGAGAGGATGGCAGGGCAGAAGCAGGGTTTGTCCTCTCCTGCAAGCTGGGGAAGATGGGGCAGCGGTGGAGGACACAGCACATCACACATGCCCTGTTTGGTCTTCTAAACCCATTCAGAACATCGGAGCAGCCACAAGACTGCTCCGGACTCTGCATCATGGACTTGG
>NW_009730668.1:12748-14042 GCF_000703405.1 Apaloderma vittatum
CAGGGATTAGGCAGCCGTGTGCCGCAGGCAGGGGCCCCCCAGGGCTGTCACCTGATGGCTGCGGTGACCGGCCACAGCCTCTGGCCCCTCTTCCGGCACGCCAGCTCAGAGGTAACGTTCCCTTTGATCAGGTGCTTTATGGGGCCTCCGGGGGGGCTTGGGGTGTTGAAACAACTGTCACGGGAGCCCCCATGCCAGCCCCTGGTGTCCCTTCGGTGTGGGGGGCTGCAGGCATGCCAGGCACTTGACAAGGCAGGGGGGTAGTCGAGCCCATCAGGGCATTTCTTCATGCAAGGGAGGTTTGGTTTGGTTTGATTTTTTTTTTGCTGTGGTTTTGTTTGTTTTGTTTTAGGAAGGTGAAAGCTTTCAAGGGTGTCAACACTTTTCTTGCCAAAAAAAATAACGCAACGCAAACCAGAACACCCTGACCGACAGAAAAGAAAAAGATTAATATTTGAGTTTTACGTTTCCCTGAAGTAAAAAGCCCCGAATGGTGTCAGAAATGGATATGTTCTCTCAGGCACTTTAATTAAAATGAATCCAACCGGGACGTTTCCTTAGCAGGGTCACCTCTGTGCTTTTAAACTGCTGTGCTAAATCTTCCAGCGCGGAGGGGTCTGTCTGGCACAGGGGCTGGCTACTCCTCTGGCTTCCCCTTCCAGGGAGGATTTGAGGAGAGGGCAGGCAGCAGCAGTGCTTCGTCGGGTCTCCTTGGCTGAGTGCCCCAGGTGAGGGGCTCAGGCCCCATTTTGTTCTCATATATGTGCTACGAGAGGCTGTGCTGATGGTTGGGGTCTGGGGTAGCCCTACTTGGTGAGGAAGTCAAGCCCCACCAGCAGTTCTGGGATGGAGGGCGAAGCACCCTGGTCTGAGGACAGAGCGGATTTGCATCGCTGAAATCTGCATAATGTCAAAACCGCTGGGTGAAAGAAAGGAGGGCAAGAGACAGAATAAGCCCAACAGAGCTGATGCGAGCACGCGTGGGATGCTGGTTCCTTGGCGCCAGGCTGTGCGCTGACCTGTTATTAATAACCTGGCAGCAAAGTTTCATCCCAGCAGCTCCGTCCTCGCAGCAGGACGCAGCTCCCGCAGCCTCAGCGCTGCCCCCCGCAGAGTGGGGAGTTAACTGGGAGCCTGGTGCCCAGAAGGTCAGATGCCTCGGTGATGGGCAGCTGGTGTAATGTGCTGATAGCTGGAGATTTCAGCCCTGAGGTCACGGCTGATTTTTGCCAGCCCGGAGCATGGCCCAGGGTAGCAGAAACCAGTGAGAGCTGGGCAGGGAGCGTAAGAGCCG
>NW_009730669.1:0-8479 GCF_000703405.1 Apaloderma vittatum
GACACGCTGGGAGACCTGGGGCTGTTCAGCCGGAGAAGAGAAGGCTCCGGGGAGACCTTACGGTGGCCTCCCAGTCCCTGAAGGGGCTGCAGGAGAGCTTGGTGGGGGACTTTTTACAAAGGCATATGGTGACAGGACAAGGGGCAATGATTGTAAACTAGAGCAGGGCGGATCCAGGTTAGACCCACCGTGCCCAACTTCAGCCAGTTCAAGATGGAGCTCCTCTGACCTCGCACCAGGCTGGCATGCCCTGGCAGGGCTGCACTGGCGGCAGGGTGAGGCTGGGAAGAAGAACCACCTCTGGGAGGCTGCCTTGGAGTTGTGTGGGGCACCCAGCAGAGAAGGTCGCTGGTGCCTCCTGTTTTCAGCCCTGCAGACTGGAAGGGGCTGCCTGGCACAAGAAGAGGGCAGTGGAAAATTGAGGCCTCGCCTCCTCCATGTTGCGCACCCCAGCTGGCACTGAAGCTGGCTGGTGGCCCACAGGCTTCCATGGCCAATGCTTCCACGTGGTCAGCTGTGGCCACCACATCTAGATGGTCAGCTGTGGCCACGGGTGGCCCATTCTGCTGGTGGGGTGGCTATGGCTGAGCTGCTGCCGGGCACCTGGGGCAGGGACAGGGTCTGGAAAGGCGAAGAGACAGACAGTGAGGCTCAGCTCGCTGAGTAATGCAGGCACAGAGCTCAGTGTTTATTAGTTTCACGCCAGATGGTTTGTACAAGGACTAGCTGGCACCCATGGCAACCACCAGCACAGGGACCAACACCCCTTGGAGGTGCAGGTGAAGGACCCAGTGTGGCCCCAGCTCTGCTGTCACGACCGAGACATCCCTGAGCTCCTGCCCTGCAATTAACAGTGCCTTTCTATTTTTGTCACTACTCTACAGCTCTACACCTCTGAGGCTGCTGCTGCAAAGCAAGTCTAACACGTGTGGCCCTCCCAAACCAAGAGACCTCCTCCCTGCTTAAAAAAAAGTGCTTCTGGAGCTGCTGACCTCGCAGGCTGAAAGGCAGCTGGCCTCTACTGCTGGGTGAGGGGTGGATACACCCATCGGGGGGCCAAGATTCAAGCACCCA
The DNA here is from genome assembly GCF_000703405.1 of Apaloderma vittatum. NCBI lineage: Eukaryota > Metazoa > Chordata > Aves > Trogoniformes > Trogonidae > Apaloderma > Apaloderma vittatum. Next base: position 1,075 of record NW_009730669.1, read on the forward strand.
GTTGGGAGATGCTCCCCATGTCTAGGGTCAGAGGTCAGGGCCTGGCACCTTGTGAGGGGTTACTGCCTGCCTGGAGACTATTTTCAGCATCTTTACGCTGCTCACCTGCATCCACTCTAGATGAAATCCTGAGGAAATCCTTATGATTTGTCACTTGGACTTCCTTCCTTCCCCAGCTGCTGCCGATAATGGTCATGAACTGAGAGACCTGCTGCGAGTTGCATTGTTTTTCTTTTCTTGGCAGGCTGCTGGTGCTGTACTTGCCATGGGCTCTTACTGGCATGCATCCCAGTGAAAGGACAGAGGGTGTGGAGCCGTTAGAAAATGCTCCTTCGTGCATCTTTCTGCCGGCCCAGGGATATTTAATTGGCAGAATGGCCCAGCCCAGCCATGGGGGACGTTTCTTGCCTCCCAGCCACTTGTGCTACGACTAAGACTCCCCATACGACTTGCAACTTGGCCCTGAAGAACCAAGGAGATCTAAGAGTCAAGAAGAGACTACTGCTTCCAAGTTTCTCCTGGAGGAGCATCACTGTAGCAGCTTTGGGAAGGCTCTCCTGCCTACTCCATCAGGTCATAGCCTGAAGGCAAAAACCCTGAAGACATCAAATGCTCACTGCAGATTCAGGCTGAAGAAGTGAGGAGAGTGCTTTGGGGGCAGCAGTGTGGGAGGGGGCTTTGGAAAGCCATTGAACACAGCAAAAAAAGCTCTAAAGAAGGATATGCACCAGCGCTCGGCTCCAGCGCTCTCTGGCTTTGCACTCAGGTCACATACACGAACTGAAGCTGCAGGTGACAGCTTTGGGCTGGACCTTGAGAGTGGGAACCACATCCAGCCCCCTGGTTCCACCAGTGTTTGTACAAACCCTGTTCTGCCCTTCACAAGAAGGGTCAAGCTAGGCAGCTGCCAGCTATAAATGCCAGCGGTCCCCAGGCAGTGGGCCACCTTTGGATTCTGAGTAGCCTGAGATAGGCAGCTACAGTGCTGATGTGCTCAGAAAGGCTGGCCAGGCCAGGCCGTTTGGTGTTTCTTGAGATGTTGCCTCCACCTTTTTGGCATTACCTCTTGTCTTGGCAACATGTGCTGAGCAGGGCCACCAGCTGGGTGGGAAGCAAGAGCTGCTGACAGGAAAGGGAAGGGCTTGCTGTGGAGCAGTCTTCAGCCAGTGCAATGTCTGGTTAGATGAAGACTGCAGCTGTACAAACGAGATGGGAGCTCACTCTCAAGAAACAGCAAATGTACCTAACCTGGCCTCAACATAGAGAAAGCTTTTAGCCTTAGCCGCAATAGAACTGCAGTGTCAAGGGTTCCTCTCTCCCACATACGCCCCTAAAGATGCCTCAACCCCATCCCACCCCACCAAACCCCTTGGTTCACTCCAGGTCTCCTCCGGGAAGGCTGCGATGATGCTAGTTCTGCAAGCTGCTGCCACGCACTGTGAAAGCTGGAGCTGTCAGGGAACAGAAAGGAAAAGGGAATGAGACCTGGCTGAAGATCACAGGAATGCGATGTAGACTCTGGGAGGAGGAGCAGGAGTAAGCACTGACAGGCCGTGCCCTGGTAGGAAGGCAAACATCTACTCAGGGCCAGCTTCACTTCAAGGCAGGTGACAATAACAGTGGCAAAGACTGTTTTGATTGCTGGTTCAAAGTGGCTGCAGAAAGCCCCAAGACCAGCAATGTCTCTGCCAGCTCTGCATTTCTCACAGAGGTCCAGGCTGTGTCTTGGCAGCACCAAAAGAGTCTCAGACTGGTGAAGAGATCGTACCCACAGAAACCACATAAACACGAGGTTGAGGCAGGAACCCAGTGGAGGTGGGACAAAGCGGGCAGATGGGTTTAACCTCAGTCCTTCTCTCAGGCAGCATCCAGGCAGGGCCAAGCTGGGCAGGAAGGGGCATGCAGCGGAACTCGAGCCCACCAAGACTTCTGGTGCAATACAAAGCATGACCTGAAGTTGAGGACACCAGCCCAGCCGCACGCTCTGCAGTTTCTCAATCCGTGGATAGAGAGGACAGCCACACGTACCACTCACAGACACATGTCACAAGCTGTGGCCACCTGACCTCTTTAGCCTGATGGAGCTACACAAAATGGGCAGCAAGGGGTGGGGGACACTTACCAGCTACTTCTCTAAGTAGCATCGGTCTCAGGCTCAACAGCTCTTTCAGGCCTACAAGAAAAGAACAAAACCGAAACACTCAGGCAGTCAGTGAGGGGGTGACCACTGCATCTCGAAGCAAGAGGAGAAGCTAAACAGCCGCATCACCCTTGGAGGGAAGGACCCTTTCACCAGGGCAGAGCAGCGGTCCTCAGCCCTGTGCTGCAGGTGGGACCTGCGGGTGCTGCTCACGGGCTGAGGATGCAGCAGCTCAAACCAAGGTTCCTGGGGAGCGGAGAAGCTTTTGGGAAACCCGGTTGTGAAGCTCTTTTGCACACTTACAGCTCCAGCCCAAATGCTCACCTTGTTTGCGCTAGTGCAAAGCCCAAATACTTCAGTGCCCCAGGCTGGGTTTTACACTGGAACGTGCCGTGACGAGAGTACGGATGAGCAAAGCAGCAGTTGCAGCAGGTCGGGCTGTGAAAGGCCCTTCCAGCACGCAGGGCCCAGTGCCCGCTTTTAAGGGTCATCCCAGATACAAAAAGCTGTTTGTCCAGTGTGCACCTGGATGTCTGCACTTACTTCAAAAGGGGTCGAAACATGCACGTAACCCTCAACACTGGGAAGCAGAAGCAGTTCTTGCTTTCAGCTACATGCAACCCTGAGAGCAAAGGACATCTTCTTCCCTGCTCATTCAGAGCCTGACTCTCCGAATCTACTTCTCTACTATGTGGGGTAGCTGCTGAACATCTGCCTGGTCCGGACACCAGCTGAGGATCTCCAGGGTCCCATACCTATGAGGCATGAACACTCCTCCTCCCCACTCCTCATCCTCCTCTGCACTGTGCAGATGCTGAGGAAAGGGCTCTCAGCACAAACCAGCAGATGCTTTGTGTGTCTGAGGAAGGTTATTTCAGCTGTTCGACATAACTTGATGCTTAGGGATCCTTGGCCAGCCCGCAACTGCCATAACAGAGCATTTGGCATGACCTACCTTGCAGAGCCAAAGCAAGGTTAAACCGTGTCATTATACTATGTGTACCACACATCCCCTATATACTCTGTATGACCTAATGTATTATAAACAGCTAACACATCACAAATATCCCTGTAGAGGACACCTAACTATAACTGTGAATATACAATCTTCAACCGTGTTTAATTTCATGAAAGCAGCACAAATGTTTAACGTGTACTAAAGAAGGCATAAACGGGCAGAGGATGTTCTAGGTACACACACACATACCCACAGGCACATACATATGTCTATGTGCTGCACCACACAGAGAGCACAACTACAAGGTGCGAAACCAAGCTCGCCCAAAGCCGTGGGTTACAGGACCACTCTCAGACTGCAAAAAGCATTGACTGTTGAAATGGAAAAGAAATAAAAACCTCAAGCAGGTGCTGCTCAATGGCTGAACAAAGTAAAAAGAGAGCCACCCCCCTTTTTTTTAAAACCCTACATCCTCCTTGCTCTCTCCCTTTTTCTGAGGTGGCTGGAAGCTGAACAGCAGCTGCCAGGCAGCAGGAGCCCACACTGAGTGTCCACAGGTGCCATTTCTACCCTTCCTGTCACTTTGGTCATGGTAAACTTTGGAGCCGGATCGAGCCCGCTGTAACACAACTGTTCAGCTCCGGTCCATCAGTACAGTTCATGTAAAGGTCTCTGAACCTGCAGTGAAGGGGCTCGACAAGAGAAATGAAACCTTCCCTCCTTGCCTCAGAGATGTAGCCCTCAGCATCCCTGCATGGCAACAGGACAGCTTGGACAATGCAAGACCAAGCTGCAGTGTTGTGCCTCCATAGTTGTGCTTGGCACAGCTGCTGCAGCCTGTCAGGACACTGGCCAGACTCCAGGCTCCACCAAGCTGTCACCCTGAGACAACACATTGGGAAAGGCCTCTCCATTTCCGCAGAGGTTCCCAAGACAAGACACTGTCCCATCCCCCAGTCAGTCACACACATCAGGTGAATTACAGAAGTAGGTCCTACCACAGAAGGACCTATGCTGACATGGCAGCAACATCAGGCCACTCATGAGATGCTCTCTTCACCGGCCCATGCCAGTGAAAAATATAAGGCCACCTCTTCCTCAGCTCTTCTGCCACATGGCCAGAGCTCCTGCCCCACATTAACAAGGGAAAGTATCCCAGAACCATCTTGTGTTCCTCCACTTCACCAATCTTCATAAGTACAACCATCTCCAGCTCACTCCTTCCCCCAGAGGCCATCGCACACCTCCCACAGGGAGCCACCAACACCACAAGGAGCTGCCAACTGTTGTCCTCTTGCCCAACCCAGTAAGACCACGGCTGAACTTAGCAGAAACAAAGTCCAGAAGAGCAGGAAGAGAAAGAAAGAAAGAGGCAAGGAGAGCTACAGCCAAACCAAGATGCCCATGGAGAACTGTTTTTACCGGTAACTCTCACGGTATCTCCTGGAAGCAGTTGAGCGCTGTCTTCTTCTCCCATACACATCTGTGTCTACTGTCTCCTGAACGGCTTGCTCTGGAAGCAGGACAAAGAAAGATAAACCTCTGTCGCTAAGCTCCTTGGAGTTGTCAGCAAGCTCGGCAGGAGATTGCCTGGTGAGAGCGGCCGATGGGGCTAAGCACCGCTGGGTCTCATGTAATGGTCCAGAGAACCTGTACCACAGCCCTCGCCCTTTCCTCGGCTGAAAATGCCTTTATACTCTCAAGCTTGATAATTTTTTTTAAAATTTGGTGCCTTTTTTTGGGTGGTGTGTTTGGAAAGCCAGCACACTGACCTCCTGAGGATCACAGCTGCTGCACAGCGCAGGAGACCATCACTTCTGCATCCTCCAAGACTCAGGAGGGACTTCTCAAGTGGGTGTCACACCTGGCCCCACACAACCAATACAAGGTAGTCACTGGCTCCCAGCACAGAAACAATGGTCTCCAAGTGACTTCGTGGACATCTTTCTGGCCTTCTTCTTCTCCACACTGGCCGACAAGGCTGGCTTTACCCAATGTGAAGGCAATTTATCCTCTTTTGATACCCAAAGCCGCCTGTCCTGCTTTCCTGGAGAGCACATCACCCACTGCCTTTCTCACATCAGGTCAGACAGCCCACAAGAGCACACAACCACATGTCCAACCCCAAAATCACCCTGTTTGGAGAAGACACATTGGGCTCTTCCTTGCCAGCTGGTGCAGCTGAAAGCCTGGCTTTCTGCTTTTTGTGTCGCATGGTCTGCTGTGAACCAGTATAAATACTTATTATGTAATTGAATTATTTCTTTTTCGGTCAAATTGGGGATAGAAACAATAAAAGTTTCTAAGTCCTGCCATGAAGAATAATTGCCAGAGACATTTCGTGGAGGGCAGATTTGAAGCCTGCTGACCATGGGAGGGCTGGGCTGGGCATGGAACCACCCCCTCCACTCTCATCCTGGCAAACCCTAATTTATTTAACCAGCTCTGTGATTCTGTAAAGATATTCATGCATTAGATGACAAAGCCAGGAGCATCTTCCCAGTAACTCCCGGTTGAAGTGGCAAAAGCAAATGCCTGCACAGGAGAAGGATGTTTCTCCAGCCACAATCTCACAGTTCAGCCCTACTCACCAATTTCTTCCACAATATTCTCAGTGCTTCCAGGAGGAGTGGTTTTCTCCTGTTCAGAGACAAAACAAAACAGACAAACAACCTCAGGTGGGTGCCCTCTTGGCCTGCCCTTTCACTCTGAGAGAGGAATAGGAAGCGCTGGGGCTTTTCCCGCTCATCGTTGCGATGAATGCCATGGGCACAGACCTGCTGCCCTCCTGCTCTCAACACCAGCAGCTGCTGACTTTGGCCACTCCAACCAGCAAAGTCATGTCCAACCCAGCCAGAGCAAATCCTCTGGTTACGCTGCTGTGCAACCATCCCAAAAGCCCCACTCCACAGAGTTTGTCTTTTTTTTCCTTTAAAAAAAGCAACACTGAGATAACTGGGCAAATCGGCAATGATTGCTCCAGAATGGATCCAGGAATCTGCTCCCTCAGCCCCATAGTGCCGGCTTTCCTCATCCCAGCTGACGGATGAATGCAAACACTTCAAAACAGCAGATGTCACTTTCTAATCTATTCAACTCGGCATATACAGAAAGATATGGATTGCGATAGGGAACAGGGTGAAATAAGGTTATGAATTTCCTTAGGGGTTCACAGAGTTTATCCATGGCAACCACGGACTATGTTGATCCCACAGGTGCTGGAGTATCTGGTGCTTTGTTGTTTGGGATAACAAAGGAAATCACACCACAGGGTCCACAGAGCGGCATCTGATTTTAAATATTAAGAAAAAAAAAAAATTTAGAGCGAAAAAATTTAAGAAGACGCTGTAAAAGAAAAAACACAATAGAATAAATATTCACTTTTTCTAATGGTCAAACAGGGACAGTAACAAAACTCTGATTTGATTTAATCCAAGTGCAAGCTGTCACTTTTAGCCCCGTGCACGTGACAAGTGCATGCTGCTATTTCTCGTGCCCTCTGCGGTCTGTAGCTTTTCACTCTGACTCCTCTTTCATTTGTGTGTTTGCTGTCCCTTCCTTGCTCACCCCGGGATCCAGCTCAGGAAGCCTCATGCCTTGGCTAGAAAGAAGCTGAAAGCAGTGCTGCCATCCTATTTGAATCAAACACAAAGTCCCTTCAGAGCTTTCTACCACATCCTGCATCTTCTACACTCATCCTGCACCCTCAGAGGAGCTCTTGTGAATCTGCTTCTTTTGTCTCCAAGCACGGCTGTGGCTTACCAGGTTTTCTTGTATATAAGCCCGTGCAAGGATTCGTGTTTCCTACTCGAATGGCAAGCCCGAGCAGCTGAACAGGACCTGACCTTTCAGCTGAGGCTCAATGTGCAGACCTCCCTGAAAGCAGGAATTACTGTGGACCTGCTGCGCAGGCTTTTTGCTGAGCGCTGCCTGCCCTCCAGAGGCGTCTTGGAACTTTGTCACCCATCTGAAGGCTTTGAACAACCCAAGACCATCTGAGTCTCCTCAGGGAAAGGTTGGCTCATCTGGGCTTCTGACCTCCAGCAGCCAAAACCTGATGTTTTCCCAGCGAGTTAAGGCTGCTGTGTGAGAAGAAACAACCAAAGAAATGGAAAAATACAGAACAGGCAGGAAAACTGATTAACCCAATTAACTCCCTAGACCATGCTTTCAGAAGCCTCCCTCCTGGCAAAGGTGCGCCATGACATTAACTTGACCTCTCTGGTTTAACGGCTGCCAAGGGCTCCTGCTCTCGGTTGGGGCACCCAAACGGGTCGTACTGGCACAGTCCCGCATTTCTGCCGGGG
>NW_009730669.1:8510-25437 GCF_000703405.1 Apaloderma vittatum
CCCCGCCCCCGCCCGGCCCAGGCGGGCCGTACGCCAGCAACCTGCCTCGGGGAGCAGGAGTCCGAGACCCCTGGCCCCTGCTCAGAGGCTGCGGGCCCCGTGGATGTGATTTGGAGGGAGCCAGCAGCGGCAGCATGTGAGTGCGACGCTCGGACAAAGCCGGGTTTCAAACAGCAGACAGGCTTCCCAAGGTTCTTCCAAACCAGAGCTGGGGGTGAGGTGTTCCTGGAACATCGTCCAGCAGTGAAGCCTGCTGCTTGAGACCAGTTACCACTGCTCTCTTCAACCCCAGATGAAACCAGTATGGATGGTCTGCCAGTCCATAAACTCAGGTCCTACCAGGCTTGCTGTCCCAAAATACCTGCCCTTTCACTGCTCCTCAGGCATGCTCTTGTTCACCTTTCACATTCACCAGCTTTTCGGGTTTACTACCCAACTCTGTTTCTCATGGTCCTCCAGCCCCCTCTATACTCAGATTGCCTTCAGTTATTTTCTTCCAGTTCCTGCTGGAAGCCCCAGTGCCAGCAACCACCCTCTCTACCCTTCAATTGTTTCTCACCAGTTCTGAGCCAAACCAAGAGAATCTTTTGTTTTCCACCTATTGCCTTTACACTGATGTTTTATCTTGGTGTCTTTGCCGAGGCATTTTCTTAGGAATAACTCGCACCATTTCCTTTCTGTCCTAGTCACCTTAGACTCCCTCCCTCTACAACCTCAGCACATTAACTGGCAACTCTCGTCTTTGTCTCTGCGCACAAGCTTTCATTAAGTCCTGGTCATTCGCACTCCTCATCTGATCTTTGAAGAGCTAAAAGGTGTAGATAAGCTTTTATTCCTTCTCCTCTTGCAGCCCCACACTACCCTTTCCTTAAGGCTTTCTTATGTAAGGATTTATTTTCAGAAAGCAGGCTCAGATGGCATCTCCCAGAAGTCCCCAACTACCTCCACAGCTCATGAGCAACCTGTGTGCATAGGACCAGATGGCTCTTCAGCGTTCATCTGAGAAGAGAATAAGTTATTCTCTTTGTGAACCTGATCTTGGGGGCTGTCTCCAAGTGCTTTGCAAAATAAAGCCTACGAGAATAGGGAACAGAACCCAGAACTGCTAAGCCCTGGCCATACTACAATCCTTCTACTCACCAAAGACTAGGAATCTAAAAAGAGCTAAGTGTTAAATATTCTTACCTATCATCAGCTCCCAAATCCTGAAAGGTTGGCCCACAGGACGAAGGGATTCAGGCACTTAGTGACACAGTCTAGTGGTGGACCTGGCAGCGCTGGATTAACAGTTGGACTTGATGATCTTGAAGGTCTTTTCCAACCTAAATTATTCTATGATCATGTCTGGGACATTACCGTTAGGCTTATCTCCTCAAAGGGTTTAACCCAGGTTGGCTCCACGCTTTGCTGGAAGCCTGCGTGCTCTTTCAGAGCACCTCTGTAATGCGCTGGCATTTTCCACAAAGCCCTTCAGCTGTCTCAGACCTGAAGACAGATATACGAGCAGCAGTAAATCTGTCACTCTAAACGCCGATATCATTGCTCACAGCTGAGATGTGGATAGCTGGCAATCATGCTGGATTCCCTTCTGGTGGCCAGAAGATCTGAAGATCTCAAAACTTGGTTTGTCAGAAGTGAGGCAAGATAAAACAAATGGCTCTCTGAGTTTATCTGGGAGTTCACCTTATATGTTTGCTCGGGCTCCAGGGAAACTTTTCCCATTTGGCCAGGACTCCAAAAGCTAAATACTCAGGACACCTGCTGTGTCCTGCCTATGAAATACTTTTTTTTCCAATCATCCCAGTTTCCAAGGGGACACTGAAAAGCCTTTTTCAGTCCAAATCCAAGATCCAAGAGCTAGTACACACTCATTCCTGTTTCACCGTCAGGATTTATGGACTTGCCCCAAGACACTTTAGCTCTTGTAACGCTTTCCTTCAGGAGGTTTCTCTGTATGACTCTCAGTTTACAGCACAAACCCAGCATAAGACACTGAAGATCATCAACTACTCTGCTGCCTTTAAGCCACAGAGCAATCACAAGAACTGCCCTGACCAAGTAATAGGCATTTTGTTTTAAGGACAACATATACATTTGTTAATCTCTTTGTTTAACTGGCATAAAACGGGAGGAATTCTTTCTAGATAATGAGTCTGTCCCTGAGCTTCATGGGAAAGCTCCTAGTTCTTTCTTAGCCTGTGGGTCACACCAATGATGCAGGCATATTGGGCATTTTTGTCCCTTTCACAAGAGTCTGTGGAGTCTGGGAAACAAGCAGAAAGAATTCTAAAAAGGTGACCTGCAAATTGCAGAGCAGTAGACAGCGATTTAAAAAGATTGCTAAAGGAAATGCTGGGCTGACTAGTGTGAGTGGAGAACTGTTCCAACAGAGCAGTGCCACCCGGCTTCACCACGAGCTCAGACCTCTCCAAACCACACTGCACCACGCCATCGAGAGGGACAGGACTCATTGCCCAGCTTGGGCGATCCACCGAAACGGAGATGGTGACGCATAAAATGAGTCAGCCTCCAAGGATGCCCGTTTCCCTCCTTTGACTACAGACGGAGCCACAGTTCATCAGCTCAGGGTTTAGACATCTAACTTGTGGGTGCCTAAGTTTGGGCACAGGAATTCTCCTCCCACATATGTCTTGAGTTAGACAAGTTAAAGCCTTAGGCTCAGCCTCTTCAGGCTGCTGCAGGCACGGCACTGTTGAAGGCTCTGTCACCGCTGAACTACACATCTGTACTCGCAGCTCTCTTCTTCTCCAGCAGCAATGCCATGGCTTGGAGGAATCGCAAACACTAGTGCAAGCCACAGGAAGGGAGGTGGCATGTGGTTAATCACACCATTAATTGAGGTGATGTTAGGGATTTTATTTTTGTTCCTACCTTCAATGCTCCAAACAACATCTCTCTCCCAAGTTAAATGTCTGCAGTTAGAGTGTGAACACCCCTGAAGTCACTTTTGCTCACCTAAGAGGTTGGCATGGACACAGCTTCAGAGCCAGTAACACTTTGAGCAGAGTACAGAGAACATAGCGATCAAAAACTCCTCTCAGTTAAACAGATTCCCATGTGTCAAAGGCTGGGACATTGCCACCGTAGAACAGAGCTTGGAGGACAAACCGATACGCTGACGTGAGAACCAGCAAGTCAGTACTGGTAGGCATGGCTAGCTGTTGAGGATGAAACTGGGTTAAGAGTCCGCTTGCCTGTTTATGATCATCTCCTTCTGCTGCTCTGACCATGCCTTTTGGAGGTCTTTAAAGGCCATTGCAAACAAAGTGATGTTTAACAACCAGAGCCAAAGACAGAAGCGCTAAAATAATCCCCAGATTTGACGTGGCAGACATGACACAGATGCTGTGACCTTCCTAACCATAGCTGTGAAAGAGTAAACAGGCAGTGACAACGGCTGTGATAAGAAGGCGACAAAACTTTAGACTAAAGCTCAGCCTCAGCTCAGCTGCAGATGTGGTACCTCCCCTCAGCAACACTGTCTAACTCAAAGAGCCAGGAAAGGATAGGCAAGAAGTCTTCTTGATTCATTTTCCCCAGCTTTTTCCACTCTCTTCCCCAAAGAACAAAATAGCTTCTTGAGCCAATACGCCCTCTCTCTCTTTCTCCATTTTGACTCACCCAGCTCTATGAGCAAGTGCCACACGATTAAAATGCCTCATCACAAAGCATGATGGTGATACCAGACGGGTAACATATGCAATACAGTCAGCTTATGAATAACCTGAAGGCTGAAATTTATTTGCACAATGTCACTGAATAAACACAATCTAGGGGCAGAGCTCTTGGAAACCTCAAGCTTGGACAGTGAGCAAAGATCCACAGAGCACCACAAATACCCATCCTTTGCCATTCTAATTTTCCTACTAATTTATCACCTTACAGACTTCCTTTTACCTCTTTTAACCTGAATCTTCCACCCACCACTGAAATGGAAAATAATTCAACAAGCCTAAAAATAGGAATGTGTACAGGATGACAAGGTTGACTCACTTATTCTCTGCACATTCTTTTATCAGCTCCTGGACAGCAAGTCCACAGAGAACTCCTACATGCTGTGTAACAAAGCACGAATGAATAAATGCATGTTTTGCTCCTCTGCTTCCTCTTCAATCAGTATCAATCCTTCTCTCTTAATGTATGGGGTGCATCCACACACACATCCACGTTGCTGAGTGCTGGCTCACGTTACAAACTGCCAGGATGTGCTGGATTCTTGCAGAGCTCATAGAAGGCTGTGCCACAGTGAACTGTGCAGCCAACTGGAAGTTACATCTTGCAAGACAAAAAGTCCTCCTCTTCCAGGCTACAAACATAGCTGTTACTTGAGTGTCACCAGCTGCTGAGGTAAGAAAAGTGACTCAAGGAGAAGGAAATTCTGCACCCATAAGTAAATGGTTTTTACTGATGACAGGCTTGAAACCTCCTGAACCTCTACTCATCTTGCTGGAATGTCCAAGGCTTCCTTACTGTCAGGGAAAAGTGGGGCAGAACTGTCTCTTCATGTTAAAAGAGAAACTTAGAAGTTAACCACATTTCACATGCTGCTTGGAATATACCTGATTAAAAGTCAAGCCATGAAACTTCAATTTTCAGATACACATTCTGATACGTGCCTAAATTTCTTCTCTGGTGTTACAACCTGTGCTATGGAGTTAAGAGATTGGGAGACACTCAGATGCAATAGAGATATGGAAGACTTGGAAGGAAGCAGATACTTCAGAAGAAGCAGTATTTTGTCTTTTTGCTGCACAAATGCTCAAATTTTACTGTGTTAGAGGACACTCAAGTATCTAGATAGATATATTAAAAATCTGACTGGATGTGGACCTGGGCAACCTGCTCTAGCTGACTGTCCTTTGAGCAGAGGGGCTGGATGAGCTGATCTCCAGACATCCCCCTTCCAACCTCACCTGCTCTGTGCTTCTCCAGGGTCTGTATAGGTCAGGGGCACCCTCAAACACAGATGCGGCAGACAGGTTATCTTTCCTAAGGACGAATGATATAGTTGGAAGAGGGGGAAAAAAAAGAAAAAAAAAAAAAGGCAGAGATGCTTTTAGGCACAGGTGTAATGACAGATATCCTCTCTGCCTACAAACCGCTCTGTTTGAAAAGTGACAGCTGCAACACGGACCTAAAAAGCAGCATGATGGCAGGTCTTGAGAGGATGACAGAAACACGCCCCAGCAGCACTATCCTAGCTAATGTCATTTAAGGCGTCTATCACAGCAGCACCAACTCCACAAAGACACGACTGCATTAGCTACCACGTTTGCAGGGCCTGTGATGGGCTGAAGTGGCAGACTGGGTTGATGGTGGACTGAAGGAGCAGAACCATTTGCAGCAGAATTAAAACCACCTCAACCCCCCCAGGAGGGCTCTGTGGAAAGCTCGCCGCTCCTGCTGGGTCTGGAGAAGCGAGGAGCCTGGCAACACACCGCAGAAGCCAACCTGGTGTGGATGAACAGTAACTATTTTTCCTTGCAGCTCTGCCTGTTTGTGCCACGCTCACGTGAATCATGGCTGTATCAGCACTGACATGTCATTGCCAGAATTTCCATGGGTACAACTCAAAGATACTCAGGTGAAGGACATGGAGATTGTGGAAACTATGGGAAGCACTTCCAGGAGAAGCACTGGCTTTGCTGAACCTCCTGACCACAAACACAGATCCAGAGGTGTCAGGGCAAGCCACCAAGAATTTACCCAGTGGGTACCTCATACAGCCACTGATGACAGACGTCTCCACCGCGCTCCTTATGAACTCGAATTCCTGTTGTCACGGGGCCTGCTGCAACACTTGGACAAGCGCCTTTGGAGACAACTCTCAACTTGCCATCAGCTGAAGCACGGCACCGGCTTTTCCCCACACTATGTGGCTCTGTGGGCTTTCTAAATCCACAGCTACATTCAAGACTCCCAGTTTGTGCCTTGTGCTCTGCCACGCAGGCTACACACTGCAGACAGGCTGCCAAGCTACTTTTCCAGTGTGTAGGAGGCCCACGCCTCTCTGCCATCTGCCGCCATTCATTTCTCGTCACTTCTGAAAACAACCTGAAAAGAACCCTGCTCTAGGGAAGTTTAATGAAGCAGGAAACCCTCTGAGTACATCTTCCCCAAATAATCTGCTTGTTTCTCTGTTGCAAAAACTGCCTTTGCCCGTCTTACCCTCCTGAATCCATTCATTCGCTCCCGTTTGGGCTGACAAGTGGACTGCTCAGTTGTCATGAGAGCAGGGAGTTAGTGAGGAATGAGGGGAAATCTTGAAATAATTTGTAGATCATTTAATGTGCAGCAGCACATGGAAAATACAGATTCTACCCTCCTAGACAAGGACTTAGATGAATGCAATGAATGACAACCCCCCCCCCAGCTCCTTCTGAACACCTGCTTGCAAGACAAAACAGCTTCTTCCAGTACAAAATGGCAGAACCAAAGGTGTCTACATTGATCGCTTGCCAACTAGTCCATTTTTTAAGTCCAATGCCCCCTGAGAAACCTGCAAGTAATACCACGTCTTGCCAATACTAGTTATGCTACTTTGAATATCCACAGATCCTGCTCCCGAACATCCTCGCCCAGGGCTCCAGCTTGGTGGTGTTTTGCCTTTCTCCAGCCAAAACAGATCACTCCTCTCTGCACAGGCGTACCAGCAGAGCTGCAGGCTTTTTTGAACTGGGAAGGAAAAACAAGCAGAGCTCCTGGATGTAGCTGGCTGAGAAGACTGGCACGCTTACTAAAGGGGCTTTCGCTGCATGACACCCTACCTCCGCTAGACAACGCTGAGGGTTTCATTTCCCAGAGATCCTCACTTGGCACGTCCCTACAACCTACGTTCACTTGGAAAGATAGACAAAACTCTCAGAAGAAGGAAGAGACCGCTACACCCTCCCTGAACGACAGATCAACATCCTTCCTGGACCTGGGAGAGACAAGAAAACCTCCGGACGTACCCACATGCTCTCACACTCGCAGACGGCACCTAAATCACGTTCTGAGCTGAGCACATCTCCACTGTGCTGCACACCCACGTAACCACGCTCAAATACAGCTCCTGAAACTTCAGCAGCCAGCCAACTTATCAACAAGTGCTTTTTTAGGTTTGTTTAGGTGGCGACTTCTTTCTCGCTGCTCCACAAATGCAAAATGAGGCAACAAAAGATTATTTCTGCTACTTTGCTTCTCTGTGATTCCTGTCCATTTTGTACACAGAGGGAACTCGTGTTAAAGTTTTCAACTGTCCAAAGGAGGATCATCTGCTGCATCAGGTCTGCAAAAATAAGCGCACTCCCTTTTTCTAAGCAACTGAACGTTCACTGAAGCTAAATAGAATTGCATGGTATAAAAATAGTGACCACAGCACCTTTTCTCCCCAATTTGTGTTCTGCAAACATAGTAATATTTGACCATAGCAGAAAAACAAGCTAACACTGTTAGTTTGCAGCACGATGCATTTCTATAATGAAAAATCAGTGCTATTTTCTTGATCCACAATAGATCTAATAAAATAGCATCGTCTTCTGTAAATAAAATGTGCCAGTGGGTAAATAAGCACTTGAATTACTCTTTCTGACCGTGTACTCTGCACAACACCCTTGCATTTCATATATTTGCTCCTCTGCCTTCAGCTGGCTGTACTGTTCCCCTCCCAGATAGCTCCTGAAGACATAAGAGTTTCTAATATTCCGGCTCACTGAAAAGGTCGCTTATAGCAGCACCTTCACCGCTAAGAAATCTGCCTCTTGATTCTTTGGGTTGGTGCAATTATTGACATCAAGGCCCAAGGTGAAGGCTTTATACTGGAGCTCTCACCTGGACCTCAAATGTGCTTGGTGACCGCGAGGGGCACTGGTGCTGCAAGATCCATGTCTCAAGAATGAAGACTATAAACAGCTGATAGCATAAAGTGACACAGCCTCGGGTAGCTGTCATGAAATCCTGTCACCTCAAGGGCAAAATCTGATGTATTGCAATGAGGATAATGATAAAAATATAAAGGCACGTGTCTTGTTCCATCCCCTAAAAAAGGGCCTTGGCCAAGGCAAAGAGAATTTTGCAGGTTGCCAACTGTGACTTTCATGTTTACAGAGTACATGATGCACAATCACCATGCACAGCAGAAAAATGGCTCAATTACTCCTGAAGTATTTCCCACAGCTCAATATCACGCATTTACCACTAGACAGGTGTCTGCAGAGCTCCTGTACCCTGCTGGGCCAGAAGCTTAGCTGAGCAAACTGGCAAAATGCTGCTGTGTGTGGCAAAAGTAGGAGATTCATAACAGCTGAAGAGCTGCCTGAAGCTTGAAGCAAGACACATCTATTTCTGTTAATATGGGAAAGAATAATGTACATACATGTACATGCACATGCGTGGATGCTAATGCCAACAATGACACCTTACGCATGTAAGGTAGGCACAACTCCCGTCATACTGAGCTGTCTCTGAACGACTGCTTAATGTTGAAATAGAGCAAAAAAACAGGAATGTGTTATACTTCAAAACAGCAACTATGCAATTCAAGAGGATTCACCACCTCAGCCAGAAGCAATAAGCCTGCTTGTGTCGGAAAGTCTATATAAGGCTCATACCTGAACCCTTGTGTAGCTGGAGAGGTGCTGGGAACGCGCTGCCTCCTCTGCCGAGGGCTCAGACGGAACATCAGCGCGTCTGTGATGGTGATGGTAGGACTTCTGCTCGTGGTGGTCACCCCTCTTCCTGGTGTCTGCGTCGAACAAGACGTGCGTTAGCCTGTCCAGATAGTTCTCCAGCTCCTCCTGGGTATGCTCCAGTTTTCTGCCGATGTTACTGGGCACAAAGGAAGAAGCTGGCGGGGGGCTTTTGCTTTCCCTCTCCTTCTTCGCTTCTTCAATGTGTGGGTTATGCTTCATTAGAAAAAGCACTATGATAAGCAAGATCAGGCAGAGATACACAACCCAGACTTCTTCCATCGTGGCAGTGAGGTACCAAGGAGCTGGTAGCACTGGTTGAAGGGGAAAAAGACAGGGAAGAAAGGAAGAAGACAGATATGACAAATACGGTCGGTGCTCAGTGCTTCCCAGCTGTCAGCATCCACAGGAAGGGCTCTTGCCAGCGTGGCAGGCGTCAAAAGTTCAGTTTTCTGAAGCAGCGCAGCTCGCAAACCTTCCCACAGTTCTAAATACAAAAGCAGCACCGATGGCGAGCAGCGACAAGTTTGAAGCAAAGGAAATAACAACTTCACGTCCTTAGAGTGCAATACCTTCAGCAGAAAGGTACGAGGTTGTCTGTCACGGCTCTGTATGATCTTAAAACAGCAGTATCTCCCCGCTTTTTTCTCACAGAACTGCAGGTTCAATGCTTATTTCTCTCCAAATAACTTTCTATTACAGTGTTCAAATTGTCGTCTTGCACAAACCGGTAATCTTTTCTTCTTTCTAATTCAAAGAAAAGTTAGAATTGAAGTTTTCTTCCCCAAAGGAAGACCACGGGTCATTAACTGCTGAGTCCACAGGCTACTTTAAACAAAATTTAAGTGGCAGAAGGGAATGCTGGTCACCCGAGTTCCAGATTCAGGAGGACCAATCTGTTTGCTTCCTTCTGCCTTTGCTGGTCTTGGGAGAGGGTGTCCTTGCAGAAGCGGCTGCTGGGACTCAGGAGATAATTTCAGCTGAACTGAGGGGAACCCTCGGAGACCCTTTGTGGGCTGTTCCTCAGTGACTCTGCCCTCCCCGTCCCACTCACTCAAAGCAGCAGATGGACAGCCCAGGCACCAATCAATGCATTTCCACCAACCAAACCCGAGGGAAGGGATGAGAACTTACCAATTAGCACCTGGCATCCGGATTAACAACCAAAAGGTGAGCAGGGAGGAGCAGCCCCCAGGACAGGGCTGGACTGCGAGAGGAGGCCGACCATCATTTGCTCTCTCCCCACTCAAGGCAGGGGCTGTCTGGAAGAGGACTGCATTTCCTAACCTTTGCTAGGGGGATCTTTTTACAGATGAGGGTGCCAAGCCTAAAAGGAGCAGAGATCACATCCAGACCTTGGCCGCCTCCATGCAGAAACGCTCGCAGGCTCACCCTGCTGCCAGAAACAGCCCTAAAATTCTTCACTTTTTTCCCAAAAGCGAGACCTTTCCTCCACTTTGCTATGTTCTGAGAAAAGTTCATAGTGCTCCTTCATCCCTCACTTTAAAAAATGATCCTCAGCTTTTACTATTTCAGGATGGATGCTATTAGGGAAGTTTTGCTCTAGAGGCACTCTTGTCGTTGGCAATCCCTTTTCCCCTTGTCTTTAACTCGCTCCTGAGGTTGTGACCTTGCTCCTGAGGTTGCCACAACTGCACTGGGAGATCTTCTAAGTGGTTCGCTGCCTACAAGGCCAGGCCTGGCACCACTGCCCTACATTTAAGGGGGCAGTCACCCAAGAGGTACGGTACCAGTCGCACAGCACAGAAGAAAAAAAAATAAAGCAAACAAAACGCCCCCCTGAAACCCTAAACAGTACTGAAATCCTCAAGAAAGAAATGCTAAAAGGGGAAAACATAATTTTTAAAAGAAATTTTAAGACTGCATTGTGGCTCCTATAAAGGAGAAGGGACAGATGGAGCAGTGACAGCATTTCCTGACTTCTAACAGCATTGCTCGCTTCCCCTTGAATAAATAATGCTTCAAACACTGTGAAGCTTAAGAGCAAAGTAAAGACTGCTGCCATTTCATATGCAAGACACCACCGAGTCACCTGGCTTTGCAGCTCAGTGTTATGTGAAGACCTCTGAAAAAAAAAACTAAACAAAAATGCTGCAGGAGCTGCTCATGTACCAGAATGCATTTTTGTCTGACCTACTTGGAGATAAACCGGATGGGTTAGGTTACACCAAAACGTCCACTGCACTGGTGTCTTTATTCCAACTGTGAATGCCTAACGAATAGCGTAAGCACGAGACAATTATGTCAGAATGCCTCCCAGAATACTCCCACAATCTTTCACAGCACAGGATTTTATTAATGTTTTAGCAACTCTAGCTTTACCTGAAACTAGACAAGGGAGAAAAAAAAAATATTTCCCAGACATGCACTACATAACCAGCTAGAAAGCAGCTGTAGTTCCAAGGTCACATACAAGAGGCTCTTTAATCCTAATAAATGGCTTGAAAACACCAGATATTTGACAACACACATTTTGTAACGTTTTATATAAATCCTAGAAATCAAAAAAATACTTTATAGTGTTGTTCCATTCAGTCAAAACTACCAGCAGCGCTCCTCGGCAAGTAGAAAAAGGGTTCTGGACATCAGTTGGTTAGCAGATTATTAGT
This sequence comes from Apaloderma vittatum, assembly GCF_000703405.1. Taxonomy (NCBI): domain Eukaryota; kingdom Metazoa; phylum Chordata; class Aves; order Trogoniformes; family Trogonidae; genus Apaloderma; species Apaloderma vittatum. The sequence continues at coordinate 19,831 of NW_009730669.1, forward strand.
CTTCTCTGCGTATTTCTCCTCATCAGGTATGTTCTCCATGTTCAGCTTCTCCTAATTCTTAGAAAGACATTCTTTAAAATACTTAAAATGAATAATAATTAAAAAAATCATTGCAGTTGCAACTGACTAATAAAATACTTTTTTTTTTTGTAGCCAACATTTCCCCAGCAAATGTTTTCCACCACCCCTCAGCTGCTCTCCATACACCCTTGAACCCGCCTCCACTCCTGCTTCTCATGCAGGATGACTGGACTATAAAAAGGCAGGAAAGCACTGCACCCCACAGACACCCGATACCTGTTTCCTTTTAAAGGACTTCTGTTCCTTCAGCTTTTTTTAGGCTTAGTGGGGAAAACCCTTCTGCATAAACATAGGAGATGGGTTCAGTGGCTGAAGCAGTATCGGAACACTGAAGACACACATCCAGCTGTTCAGAAAGCAAAGATTTAATACGTATTAAATACAAGAGAGTCTTCGGGCTCTTACCCAAGACTCATTTCACCGCCACCCAAGGTTTGGCACGCAGCTGATTTATCCTCTGAGTGGTGTTACAATTCGTGGTTTTAACTGGGCTACTTAAAAAGTTCTTTTTCAGAAACTGATTGTCCTTCCTAGCTGGCCAGAACCTGGCTTCAGCAACAAAAATCTTTCCCTTTCTGGGAACAGCTGTCCTTCCCCGCCTAGGCTAGATAAAACAAGCATTTGCAGTTCTCTTTTAAGTTGTTCTTTAAATGAGCAAGGACGATTCTCACTCATTTTTCCTCCACGATCCTGAACTCACGCTCTGCCCAGTGTTTTCTAGATCCAAGAAGCTGCATTCCAGCAGGCTCGCAGGGAGCAGAGGCACTCAGCTCTCCATCATGCTCAGGCCGCCAGATCCTCGCAGACGCCGAATCTTCCTGACAAACCTTCTGGACTCATCCCTGCCTCCTTCGCTCTAAAAGGTCTACTGCGTTTAAAAGCAGCAGGACAATCTCCTGGTGTAAAAGACAGATTCTCAGTCAATTCTAGTGGAAGAACAAGAATTTTTCCAGACCTCGTGCTGATCTTCTGCAAAGGTGCTTTTCCACAGCACGAGGACAGAAGATTACTATCTACATACACCGTCTTGGGGCCACACACGTACCAGGCGGACCTGTTTTAAGCCTCCAGATAAGGCACTCTGAAAGAGGATTCTTTTCTTTAGGAAAGACACAGAGATTCTTGCATAATATTTTCTACCACACGGCATCTTTCCACCGTTCTTAAGTGCATATGATATTTGGCACAGTTTTTAGCCACAGTGTTAGTCTGAAAGACTTCGCTAGAAGAAATTAAAGCGAAACTCTTCTTGGGAAGTTGTGGATTTGAATAAGCCTGTGTTAAGTGTCCTGGGTGACTCTGAAGGGGATTCTGCTGAACCTTGGCTTTTCCTGCACGCTCCCGAGCGCTTCCGGATGAACTGGCAGCTCTTGCTGCGCACTTCTCTCTTCACTTCCATGATTCTGGCAGATCTCACAGCTTAAGGAGGGGTGAAAAGAGCATTAAGAGGTGTTTAGTTATCTTACATGGCGAGATCCCGTTCTGCAAAGCACTAGAGAGGGCAGGATATTGAGAAAAGTCTTCCACCACCACGCAAAGCTCTCCTACCCGCTTCCGTGAGCTTCAGCTCTCTGCACCGCTCCTCCTCCATCTTCTTCCTGTAGTCCCCAAACATTGCTCTCATGAGTTGCCGCTTCTTCACCAGCGGAGCCTTGTCACTGCGCAGCGTCTTGATCGCACGAAGAGCCTCGGCAGCTGAAGCAAAGAAACAGTGTCCCCATGAAGACTCCTCACCAGCTCTGCCCCTGCCAATCCCTCCCATGGGAGAGATCCCTCATGCCCTCGGGCGCTTACCCTGCCCCGGAGTGGCTTTCTGCATCTTCAGGCCGAGTTCCAGCTGTTCCACGCACCAGTTCAGCTCCTTCCACAGCTGGTCACCCGACAGCTATGCAACATGGAGCAGAGCAAACGTAAGGAAAACAAGTCATCCCAAAATTAAGAGCATCAGTTGGTACACAGGATATTGGAGCAGCAGTTGGTACATAGGGCTATTCCTAACTTCATGTTCTGGTGATTGCTTTATGTGACATTTTCCCTCTAGTGTTTTTCACTAGATAAAGTATGGGACAAGTTCTTGGTTGCAACTCACTGCCTCTGATGGATTTACTGCATTAAAAACAAAACACAACACCTACCTCTAAACATGCCCAACACCAAAAACCAAACAATGGACAAAATCAGAAGTCAAGTCTCGGTGTCTCAACTCCTATGCGCTTGCTCAACCAGAAATGCATGAAGAGAAAGAAGCTGAAAGCCCAGAGAGATGAAGAAAGCCAAGTCCCACTGAGCAAAACCAGCTGGATAACTGATGGAAGGGAGAGGGAAACTGGGCTGCACCCTGGGCCTGAAGAGATTTTCAACAGGTAAACACAAAAGCCCTTATGCTGTCTCCCCCTCTTCCTTACAGCAGTCTCCTTCCAACGGACTGGAAGGGCTTTACACCACCCCTTTATACTGCCCTGCCCCAGCCTTGGCTACACCAGGTAGCAGCTCTGCACCTCAGCTCTGCTCTTGGCATTACGCAATGACGGATTCAGCCCACCCGGTAACACACAAACCAGGGGTGCAGTGCCTGGGTCAGCACGCACAGATATTGGCTTAGTGCTGACCCAAGGACAGTCATATCCATTTGAGTTTTGGTTTTTTTGTGTTTTTTTTTTGGAAAACGTAGCTCCCAGCTTCCCAGGATTAGCCGTCACAAGGCTAAATATGAAATGTTTCAGCACAAGTCTGAAGCAGGCAGCAAGGGACCATTAACTTCCTTTCCACTAGTGAGGCTCCTCAGCTGCCTAGCAGAGAAAGAAAAGAGCTGCTGTAAGAAATAAGCAGCAATCCTTGTCCTTCAGCTTTCATCTCAAGCCAGCACACTAACTGTTAAACCACACACAGAGATAAAAGCTTCTCTCTTGCTCAAGGGTTTATTAATGATGGGATCCCATCAATATTTAAATACCTGAGAGGTCTCATCCTGGTGGGAAGTGTCTTTCTTTTGACATCCATTAGCTTCTGCCTTTGCCTTCCTGTTGATCTCAGTTTCTTCTATCTCCTTTTTACTGACAGATGCTTTTTGTTTCTTCTTCTTTTTCTTCTTCTGGGCAGCTCCATCTGCTGTCAACTTCTCGGTCTTGGTCCCACCTCCAGGAGCAGTCTCTGGTTGGGGGCTCTTTAAACTGCCACACCTTCCATCCTCTTTGGGGGCACTCCCTGTGCTTTGAGTCTGCTCAGGCTTCTGCAAGGCCGAAAGCCCTGCCAATTCGGGTGGCAGTGAAGCACCCAGCACTTTGCAATCTGCTGCATGCTCTGGACATTGGCTCGCTGGAACTAACTGAGGCAGAGCACAGCCTTCATCTGGGATGGCAAAGTTGAAAGTGAAGTTGGGTTCTTGTCCAGAGGCAGCAAAAGTAAAGGCTCCGTTCCAGTCCTCCTGCTCGGCAGCTCTTACACTGCTCTGTGTCGGCTCAGCACCGCTGACACCAGGGTCTGCTTCCGAAGGCGTACCCGGTGCCTCTGGGTCTGGCTCAGAGAGCATAAAATCAAATCGGAAGCTGTTGTCAGATGACACAAACAGTTTTGGTTCTGCCTCAGATCGTTTCCCGTGTACCACATCATGTGGAGCCTGACCATTGCTTTGCTGTGTGTCCATGTCACCAAGTTTCACGTCTAGAAAAGATCAAGAACAACTTTTGTATCAATATGCCAGTTTCCTGCCTCGGGGATGCCACTGCCACTTCAGCGCCTTCCATAAGGCACTGCAGCAGAGAGACAAGCCAACTGAAAGCTGCAGTGCAAGAAATCAGGAGAAAAGAACCCGCTCCCACCGTGCCCTGAAGGCACAGCTCAAGCTCACCCGCTTTCTCTGTGCTCTTTTGCTCCGCAGCCATCCCAAGATGATAACTCCCACATACGCTGCTCATCACTTGTTGCTTCTTCACAAAAGGAGTCTCATGGGAGCACAGGACCTTGAGAGTGCACTGTACCTCCTCTGCTGCACTCGAGAAAAAGACCAAGAAAGACAAGAAGCAGGTTGCAGCAGGCATTACAAACCACACTGTGAGATGGCAACAACCGGGCCTCCTCCGAACATGTTCTGTGTTCTAATCCCTCTGCCTAATCCATGATCGGCAGTTGATTGAAAGGAAACTCCAAGAAGCTGAAATACTGTGAAAGGTTCTTACAGTTAACAACCCTTCCCCTAAAGCAACCGATAAATCTAAGAGTCCAGTTCGGTGTCTATTCTCTGGAAAACTGATTCCAGGACTCTTCCCTGACTCTCACACGAACCAGCTTGACTACAACAGTAACCCCAACCTTTTGTGTCGAGCAAATTCTCCAAAAAGCACAGCTGTGATTCTGTGGCAGAGGTCCCCAAACACCCATCTGAGATCTCCAGACACACAGAGTCTTTCTAGGGTTTCTCTCACATATTTCAAGCCACAAAAAGAGCTCAACATACTGGACTAACAGTTTGGAATGGGCACACCTCCATCCCTCTGGGCTCCAGTGCATCTCTCTGGGACTGGGATCTTCTTAAAAGTATTTCACAGGATTTTATCTTACCTGTAGTTTCTCCTTGGAACAAGAACAATGAGTTACAAGAGTCACTAAAATTAACCTATTTGTGTTTAAGGACCAGCTGCACTGACACAGTATTTTCTTAAGATCGAGAAACAAAAGAAGAGCCGTAGCAGAACCAAACAACAACCACTAGATGGGAAAATGAGAACATGAAAAGGAAGAAAGAAAATTGCGATAACAAACGTCACAGGAGCGAAGGATAAAGCTGCTCCCAGGCTGACAGTTCCGAAAGTTCAACACTTTATGTTGTTTTGTACATAAAACAAATACCACGTAACACAAGAACAGATAGGAGAGAAGAAACAGGAAAATGTCCAGGTCTGCTAAATCAGAATTGAGGTTGGAATGTGGCTGCAGATTGCAAAAGAGGCGACAACCTTGTTCTGGGGTTGGGATGAGGCGAAGGAGATTTGCCTCCAGCTGCGAAACGCACCACTTCAGTTCATCTTGGGATGTGCCTTGGACATCTCAAACATCTCACCTGCAAAATTGAGTCAAAAACTGAGTTTTCAGAAGTCCTCCCCCCTCTTACGGGAGATCAGAGTAGTGAGTTATAAACTCCTTCTCTGCCTTTACCCTTGAGGTGTAACAGCACAATTTATACCACAAATCAGCTCAGCACAGGGTGGGACACGTGTCCTGCAATACTCCCTGTTTGGAGGGTATCAAATGAGCTCTCTTCATTACAAAACTTAGAGGCAGTAAACTGCTACTAGCAAGCCACCCCCTCCTGGCAAGGCAAGCCTTCCCACAGACCGATTTTAGTTTTTCCCTTTTTTCCTCCTCCTCCTTTTTTAAAGTCCCCAACTGGAAGATTTCTCTGCTCACTCGATAGCATGACATGCCTTCACCGCACGAAACTTCCCTTCCGCAGAGCCACAGAATTCATCGAGGCGACCAGCAGTTGGGAAAGTCCTTTAAAGAAAGCTCCCGGGAGCCGGGGGCAGGGCG
>NW_009730670.1:0-2429 GCF_000703405.1 Apaloderma vittatum
CAGGAATGGTAAAAATAATAAAAATAATAGGAAAGATGATAAAAATAACGAGAGTAAGGAGGAAGATAATGGCAGAAATAGCAGAAATAATAGCAGGAATAATAAAAATAGTGAAAATAATAGGAAGGATGATAAAAATAACGAGAGTAACGAGAAAGATAATGGCAGAAATAGCAGAAATAATAGCAGGAATAATAGAAATAATAGAAGGAAGGATGAAAGTAAGAGGAATAATATAAATAATAACAGGAAGGATAAAGATAAGAAGAATAAAAGAAATAATAAGAAGAATAATAGAAATAATAAGAGCAATAACAGAAATAGTAGAAGGAATAACACAAATAGTAGAAGGAATAACAGAAATAATAGAAGGAAGAATAAAAATAAGAAGAAATAAAAGAAATAATAAGAAGAATAATAGAAATAATAAGAGCAATAACAGAAATAGTAGAAGGAATAACACAAATAGTAGAAGGAATAACAGAAATAATAGAAGGAAGAATAAAAATAAGAAGAGTAGAAGAAATAGTAAGAGGAATGATAGAAGTAATAAGAGGAATAATAGAAATAATAAGAGGAATAATAGAAATAATAAGAGGAATAATAGAAATAATAAGAGGAATCATAGAAATAATAAGAGGAATCATAGAAATAATAAGAGGAATAACAGAAACAATAGAAGGAATAACACAAATAATAGGAGGAAGGATAAAAATAAGAAGAATAGAAGAAATAATAAGAGGAATAACAAAAATAACAGCAAGAATAACAGAAATAATAGAGGGAAGGATAAAAATAAGGGGAATGAAAGAAATATTAAGAGGAATAATAGTATTAATAACAGGAATAATAGAAATATTTATGGATGGTAATAGCAGAGTTAGTTAAGGACAGGAATAAGAAATAATTAGGAACAGGAATAATAGAAAGAATGAAAAATAATAGAAAGAGTAAGAGGAATAATAGAAAGAATAAGAGGAATAAGGGAAAGAATAAGGAATAATAGAAAAAATAAGAAAAGTAATAGGAAGAATAAGAGGAATGGTAGAAAAAATAGCAGCACTAATAGAAATAATTAATGACAGGAGTAATAGGAAGAATAGCAGGAATAATAGAAGTAATAAGAGGGGTAATAGAAATAATTAATGATGGGAATGATAGGAATGAGGACGGGAATAATGGGAAAAAATAGAAATAAAAACAAAAAGCCCACCGTAAGAATAGAAATAATCGCGGTGACAATAAGAAGAAACCGGCCAAAAAAAGGGAAAAAACGGCCAGAAAAAGGGAAAAAAACAGCCAGAAAAGGGGAGAAACCGGCCAAAAAAAGGGAGAAACTGGCCAAAAAAAGGGAGAAACTGGCCAAAAAAAGGGAGAAACTGGCCAAAAAAAGGGAGAAACTGGCCAAAAAAAGGGAGAAACTGGCCAAAAAAAGGGAGAAACTGGCCAAAAAAAGGGAGAAACTGGCCAAAAAAAGGGAGAAACTGGCCAAAAAAAGGGAGAAACCGGCCAAAAAAAGGGAAAAAACGGCCAGAAAAGGGGAGAAACCGGCCAAAAAAAGGGAAAAAACGGCCAGAAAAGGGGAGAAACCGGCCAAAAAAAGGGAAAAAACGGCCAGAAAAGGGGAGAAACCGGCCAAAAAAAGGGAAAAAACGGCCAAAAAAAGGGAGAAACCGGCCAAAAAAAGGGAAAAAATGGCCAGAAAAAGGGGGAAAATGGCCAAAAAAAGGGAGAAACGGGCCAAAACCGGCCCCTGGGGGCGGCAGCTGGGGCGGGGGCGGCTCTGGCCCCGTTTGGGAGCGTTTGGGTGCTTTTGCGGCTTTATACACATTTCTCCTGTTTTTTAATACATATTTATGGGGTTTTAGTGATATTTATGGGCCTTTATAGGCATTTTTCCTCTTTTTTAATAGATATTTTTGGGGTTTTATCAATATTTATGGGCCATTATAGACTTTTTTCCTATTTTTGATAGATATTCATGGGGTTTTATCGATATTTATGGGCCTTTATAGATATTTATCCTGTTTTTTAATAGATGTTTGTGGGGTTCTATTGATATTTATGGGTTTTATCGATATTTATGGGCCTTTATAGATATTTATCCTATTTTTAATAGATATTTATGGGGTTTTATCAATATTTGTGGGCCTTTATAGACATTTCTGCTATTTTTAATAGATATTTATGGGATTTTATCAATATTTACGGGCCTTTTATCGATATTTCTCCTATTTTAAATACATATTTATGGGTTTTTGTGGGCCTTTGTAGATAGTTCTTCTATTTTTAATAGATATTTATGGGTTTTTGTTGGTATTTATGGGCTTTTATAGACATTTATCCTATTTTTTAATAGATATTTATGGGGTTTTATTGATATTCATGGGCCTTTATAGGTATTTATTCTCTTTCTTAATAGATATTTA
>NW_009730670.1:2779-2999 GCF_000703405.1 Apaloderma vittatum
CACCCAACCTCTTCTCCTTTTGCCCTCATTCCCCCCGTTTTCCCGCGGAAACTGACGTTTTACACCAATTTCCACCTTTTTTCTCGCTATTTCCCCGCCTTCCTCGCTTTTCCCCGGCACTTCCTTCCTACTTCCTCATATTTTTCCGGCATTTCCTGAATTTTAACCTGCTTTTCCTCCCGCAGGCCATCGCGCACTACGAGCAGGCGGCCGATTACTA
>NW_009730671.1:0-23453 GCF_000703405.1 Apaloderma vittatum
ATATATAATATATAATATGTTCTACATAATGTTTTTAATCCAAAGTACAACAGATGTGTTAATTGGAATCAAAATATTCAATTTACTTCGTTCAGTTTGGAAATTAAATAAAGTGAAGGAACAGACTCTCTTACATATGTTCAGAAAATAAAAAGTTATTATTTAAATCAGTATTTTTTTGTTGCTTTTAATAGTGGACTGACTAAGGGAACAGAAAGAAACTACTGACTTAAAGCTTACAGTCTGGTAGATAATAAATACTGAAGTAAGAGAATATGTTTTCACTTCAGTTTTAAATACAACTAAGAACAGACAGAAGAATAAAATAAACAGTATTATCTTTGGATTACTGGTTTTACCCTGAAATCCAGAACTGTCGATATTACTTTTGAATATAAACATGAAGAACATGTTACCACAAGGTGACTAGTTACTTTACCTTTGAGTCCTCAATTGCATTATCACAGCAAATGCAACATGACTAAAATGGAAATTTATGATTTCTGGTCCTTTCTCCAAAATAGAGTGACAAGTCAGTGATACAACTCTTTCGTCATGCATACAAATACTGTAATTAGTTCAGAGATGTTCACAAGTGTCTTGGCCTAAAATACCTTGTCTAAACTGACTTGGGGATATGTTTGTGTAAAAACATTGCAGGAGAATTACGTTCTTTAAAACAATGGGATTGAACAGGTGAAGAGATTAAAATTCTATTTCATATGTCCTCCCTCTTAGTTGTGGATTCTAACACATTTCACAGTTAAATTTTATGCCCACATAAGAAAATGAAAATAGTTTTACTGACTTTAGGAGTTGGTCTGTATCCAAATAGCTGTTTCTTATTACAAACACATGGTCAAATAAATTCAGATGAAATGGAATACTGATATTCTTCAAATATTTACTTAATTTTACTCCTAGTGTCTTTCCAACTATTTTACAAGGATTTATTCTAGTGTTTTGTTTTCCATATATATAATTGCAACAGCCTTTACTTTCTAACATATAACACCCAGGGTGTCATCCAAATTCCATATAAACCATGGAAATCTCCAAATGAAGTTGTCTTAAGTTAATTATCCAGAGTATGGTGACAATTCCCAAGAGTTGAAGGTGTGAGGTGTAATAGTCATTCAATCCAGTCTTATGCACATTCAGAACTGCTACTATTTTTACTCCCACAAAACATCATAGCTTACAAATTAAAAAGAACAAAACAGCAGTTCAATAACCTTGTTGTTTATGTGAAAGTCCTTGATATTAATTTTGTAGAAATGTTTAACAGCAAATAATTGCCAGTTGATTGTGTAAGGAAAACTTCCAGGAGGAAAAAAATAGACAGAAAACTGGCTAATACTGGAAATTTTATCTAACTAATTTTCTGACAACTGATAAATCATGCTGTACTCAATTCAGAAACTATGAATCCACAACCTATAGTGAATTACTGATATAATTACATTTAAAAAATATTCTTTTTAGAATTAGGATTGCAAGCCATTTGTTTTCCCATGTTACATTTAATAGGTTGATCCTGAAAATGCAGAATTCAGAAGTTACACTAAATGTAATAAGAATGCAAATGCAAGTGAAGTTCCTTGCATGAATACATGTCTGCTGAATTGGATCCTAACATCTTAATTTTCCGGGAAGAGTGTGTTCATTTAGATATGTGATATATTCTAATGGGAGTCATGCTACTAAATCTCTGTGAATCCCCTTCAAAATCAAGACATGCAAAAAAAGGTATTTTAAGCTTTTGTTCCCAATAATGCTATAGTTATGGCTTATGCTGTTTGACATTTTCTATGAATAGACCTAAAGCTATTTTTTATCTTCATTACACAGGCAAAATAAGGTTCTTACTGGTTTTTTCTTGATTTTTTTGCTGGTTTTTTTCTTGATTTTTTTCCAAAGAATGAATTGTTAAGTTTCCCATTAATATGTCTTTGTACAATACAAGTAATGTTCACATTATACAATTTCATATTAAAAATCTATTTTTTTGTGGTTTTGAGGTTTATACAGGTATTTAATAAGTTCTGTAATTTATACAGGGCTCCCAATTTGGCATTTTGTTTAAATCAGTGCAATGTTTTTCATTATAAATCTAACACCTTTGAAAACAAAGATAAGGTTAATGGCAAACCAATAGCCTTGTGAAGCTGCAGGAAAGCATTACTTTGTCTATACTTCTCTCTAGATTTCTCCTTTTTAAATATCAGTCTATGATTCCTGCTAAATAAATAATTAGCTTTGAGGACAGGTGGGAGGGTTTGCATCCTCTTTGTAATTGGAGGCACTCTTGCAATTCTTTGGCTTTCTGGGTTGGCCTCCCAAGTAGATCAACATAAAACATAAAAGAATCCATTGCACTTTGTTTTATTGTATTCTATCAAACTCCTTTTCCTGGTGTCAAGTTTATTTACTCCAAATAGTCTCAATAATGTTGAATCTATAGCAACTTATGTAGTTCTCTGGCATCCGTACTACCTGTTATTGAGCACCATTGGTGACTTGGATATTTTGGACACTGAGACACAGGCCTCAATAGCAATGAAGCCAGTGCCTTTTCTTCATGTAGGTCTGGTATACTGCAGATTACTTCAGCAATATTGTCCCTCTGTGCCACTTCTTTAAGTACAACTCAGCTGATATTATCAATCTTGTCATACCTACAACCACTCTTGGGCATTTATTTACAACAACATCCATACAAAAGCAAATTACACCTATCAAAGGCATAGAAAATTTAAGTGCAGTAGTCACATTTACAGATGTATTGACCATATTTTGACTTTTAGTCCTTTTTCTATTTTTATTATTTCCCTTTGGCTAGCACAGTGTTTTTACTATTGTTGCAGATATCTCCTCTGTAATTTTCACTGTCTCAAGCTGATTATTTCTATTTTTCATTCATTTATGTCTTTATCCCATTGTAATCTCCTATATATTTTTTTTTCTGCTGCTAGAATAACATAGGTCAAATTAAACTTACTTTAGAAGTATTTATTTTCCTCCAACAGCAATACACTGAGCCTTGAGTGAGTCATTAAGGTACAGGTTCCCAGACTGTAGTTCTATTAACTATGACTTTGCAAATCCAAAACACAAACTCCATGTCAATATGTCTTGATCAAGACACACAGTAAAAATAATTCTTCCTCTTACCCTTCACCCTTGCATCCTTTAAAACTTTGGCTCTGTAAGGAAATTAGTTTAGCTGAGTACATCTCTTGACACTAGTGTTTTAGCAAATTATTAAAGTACAAGAATGTTCCTGGGAATATTAGAAAATACTGCTAAAACATGGATTTTGAATGCAGTAGCATGAATATTCAATACAGAAATATAGTCCCAAGAGTTTACTTCCTTAGTTAAGGAGTTTGAAGAGTTGCATAACTGAAAACTTTAATTTATCTCCAACTTATTTATTCCCCCTGGGTTAAACCCAGAATAGAGCAGTCCACAAAGGAAGCAAGTACAATCCATGTGCTTGTGACTATATGATATTCATTGGGCAAGACAAAAACTGCTCTCATCCCAATATGTGTGTATATATATATCTATATGCTTATATCTGAAAACACAAAAAAAAGAACACTTGATTTATGATTTTCTCGTGCATTTTGCTCCTGAACTCAATTACAAATAAATTGAAAATGGGAGAAACAGAGACTAAGTCCCTAGCTATCGCAAAAGACTGACCACAGGCAATTGGTCCATTAGGTTACAGAGTAATCTTTATACGTGCAAAGCCAAAGAAAACCAAATATTTTTTTTTAATCTTTTTTTTTTTCTAAGAGCAGCCACAACCGAAAAGCATTTCTTTTTGACAATGTAGATCATGACCACAATATGCTACACATTTTTGTATTTCCAGAAGACTGTAGGAAATTAGATATTTAAAATCACTTACTTGGCATGTGATCATTCCTTGAGAACATCATAAATTGATGCTGTTAGATTTATTTAAACATGTTTATGTAGTTCACTTTTCAGAGTCATCAGTGACTGAATATATGCATTTATCCTTGAGATAGATAAGTGTTGATGTTCAGTATTAATATATTAATTACTTTATCAGATATATTTATGTAACATTCAGATACTGAAATGAAGTAGCCACAAAAAGAAATTAATTTAGCAAAGCTAAAATACTAAAAAGAAGCTTTGAGAAATAGAGATGTGAGGAGATATAAATGACAAATAAGTTTCCTGTGCAATTTATTAAGTTTTGAAACACTAGAGAAAGTTTTCCATACAATTGGCAAGTTATTCTAAAAGTGACTGTGTATTTTAAGGGAAACACGCCTTAAGTATTTACTGAGCTAAACAAATCGTTCAGTAATGCTCTTTCTTCTTTATGAATAAAAATTCTATTATGTTAAAAAAACGACTACAACATTCTAATAACATTTTGCACAAAATGTTTTATGACAAGAAATTGACTATAGCATGAAATATTTATTGCAGTACCTAAAGAGTCATTTTCATATGAGGTGAAGAATTAGAAGCTACATATATGCTGCTTCATGACTGTATGTCCCACCAACATACAGTGGGTTGGCATGATGTCTGCTATTTTCAGGAACAAAGAAGGATTTGTATGCAAAAAAGCATTAACAATGAATAGAGGAAATTAACACATGGAATACATGACTTGCCAGTAAACTTAAATGCTTTTATTGTCATGATTAACATCAGTGTGAGAAATATTCCAACGACCACACTTCAAAAGAAGCAAGATTTTTTACTGCACGGATTAATTTTAGCTGCCTCTAAGCAGAAAGTACTTTCATTGCACACCTGGACACTTTCCATAGGTTCATTTCTGTTGGATTTGTTACCTTTTCCAACATCCCACTTTTACCTCCTCACTGAGACCAGGACTGTGTATAGGTGTCCACATGCCATTTGCATATGTATCTTTTATCCATGCTTCATTCTCAAGACTGCACTCCTCTCCAAAAAAAAAAAAAAATATCCTTTAGAGGAAGAAGAACTAAACCAACAATATCCTGTAATTTATGTTATTACAATCAAATGTCCACAATATGCATCATACATTTTTCATCAAGAAGATAAGGTTAATAGTCTGACAGAGCTCTCTGAAATGAGCTAATCTGAATTCTTATATTGAAACATGAATATCTAAAAATAACAAAAGTAATTACCTAAAATATAGTCGATAGTTTTCTAACTTTACAAAAACTTTTTTATATTTAGTATCTTTATTTGGTTTGCTTATGAAATACTAAGTAAGTGACTTGATTAGGCGTACAATAATTTCTTGAAGCACAGTAAGGAAACAAAGGAGCAAGGCATTTTATTTAACAGTGGATATTTTTTAAAAAAAAAAGTTTTATCTTGCTTGTTAAAGTAAGATGAGAAGTTTTCTATTAACTAGGCTGGGAAGCCTTAGGGGCCACTGAAAGCTTTTTAATTGCATATTTAATTAGAAATGTGCTAAAGAGCTCGTGTTCAGCTTTTCTGAAGCTCATGGCTCCTGACAAAATGTCTGCTTTTAAGCCATTTTGTCTCTTGGAATGTTTTTTTAAAAAGTGGGTTAAACAGAAGAAGCTTTAATTTTGGTTATTTTCACTTCAAAGGGATTTTACTGTTTTATCAATCCTGCTGTAAAACCAAGGTGAAATGACATCTTCAGAAGTAAGCATTTTCAGGTAAAATAAGACCTCCGAAAGAACAAATTTTAAAGATACTAACAATTTGTTGTTCTATCTAGCTCACCAACAACATGATGGAAGATGAGAGAATTAAAAAAAAAAGGAGGATTATGCCTGGCTAGTACAGCTACAGAGTTTGCAAAAGCAAACCATCATCTAGTTTATCCAGCAGTCAATGGCTGGAGTTGAAAAGAAATAAATTCATAAATATTTCCTTTATATTCTGGGTAGAACAATGTTAGCAATACTACCTTCAGTTGCCAGTGTTGCCAGCATTTGCTCTAAAACTGGACAAGACATGTTAAGCCCAGTATGTCCTCTGAACAGTGCTCAGTCACACTCCTTTTGCCAAAAAACAAGTTGTCTAACAGAAATTTGCTTGATACTTAAGGTGCCTCAGAAGTTCTAGCTTCCCCTGAGGTAATTTAACAGAAAAAGGAGGGCAACCCCAACAAAAGCCAACAGCACTTCAACTCCCAGCATTGCAGGTGTGAATACACATTAGTTATGGCTGGGTACAAATGCTTCTGAAACACAGACTAAAATAGTAAGCTGCTAATTTTTTAATGGAACTCAGTATCTGAATAAGTAATCTTACAGAGGAGGAATGGAAAGGGGTTTTTTTGTTATTTTACGTGACAAACCCTGTTTTCAAGGTACCTTACAGTAAATAAAACATTAAAAATACATAGAAATCAATTAAAAGTGTGATTATTGTACACTGAAAATAAATATATACTGGGAGACAACTAAATAAATTACATGCTATATTAGACAGTACAGCTAAATGAAGGGAATGTGAAAATGTCTTTTGGTACTCACAGAAGAGGAATTCACCAAACTTGACAAGTTACATTAGTGGCCAGAAAGCTTTAGAAGAACGTGAAAGTGCTAATGCATTACTGTCCCTATTTCACCTTCACTCAATAACACAGCCAGAGACTTGAGATTCCCAAGAGTATGCCTATCCAGATAGCTTAATCTATGCCTTTCATGAGTACTAAAATCCAGCAAGTAACATCCAGACCTTTTATTAACACCAGAACTGAAATTTTTCTATTTCATGAGTGAACTACATCCATACTTTACGGTAATCCATGTGTTTCAAGTTAGAACATGGCAAATATATTTGAAGGATAGGAAACAAAGTGTTAGAAATAAATTGATTTGAGGAAAGAGGTTTGAATGTCACCCAATCCTAACTATTATGAGGAACTCTAATTTCCGTTATCCATTATTAATTATCAAACTTATCCAAAACAAAATCCTGTTAAAAATACTTCAGCTTCACATTGGAGTGCTCAAAGATTTGTCTTTGAGAGTAGTATTATGTATAATTATCATCTGATGTGCAACTTCACATATATTTATTTACCTATTTATAAATGAGGAAGTTCTTCAGTACGTGTTTACACACTTAGCAGAGGCTAAGTAAATCCTTCAGACTTGGCTATAGAAAAGAAATAAACATCTCAGGTTGGTAAATGTGTTCATGCAATGGACAGAAGTGACATCTCTACCAATATTACTTGCAAGAACAGTATTCATGTTTTTAATCATGGCATATACAAACTGAAGTTACAGATTTGACACAGTTTTACAGAACTAGAGTTACTTCATTCATACCTTTTCTTATGGAATCAGAGTTGTATACATTCACTCACTGTTCCTCCAGTCTTAGGATTAATACAAGTAGCCTTGTGTAGAGTCCAGTCCTGTCAGTTACTTCACAAACTTGTAAAATATTGGGTGAGAGGACAGATGAGTTCCAATGTCATCAGTACTGCAGAGATGCTTGGTTCTGTGTTTCTACATCAAAACTAAACAGATGTTGGTCTCTGTGTCTAACGTAGATGGAGTCCTGTGGAAAGCTGACTTGTTTAGCCTAAATCCTGTTAAAAAGACCTGATGCAGCCTGACAAGAAAAATTCTTTGAAGTAGTGGTTGATGGCATTGACTACACCTTCTGCCAAAAGCACTTGTCAATGGAGTTCCAAGGTTATGGACAGTCCTAAACTCTTACTACATTATGGTTGACCTTGGAAGCGGAAATAGCAACAATGGCTGAAAAATTCCTGAACAAGTGGCCAAGGGTGACTCAATTTTTGCCATAGGTTCTTTCCTTCCTCTCTCATGAACCCAAGCAAAGTTAAGTTTCTCTAGTACTCTCTGGGTAGGATGACTCTTTTAATAGCACATTTGCATGTGTGCGGATCATTATGTACTAGATATACAAAGAGAAATTGAAAGAAGAATAATAAGATTGTTTGTCTTAGAGCTTACTAAAAGAGAGTAAAAAAAAAATTTTCTTAGTGACCCTCTAATTTAGTGACATCTCATGTATCTACTGAAAACCCATCTGCAAATATCCCCGAAGACTAATGCAGTATCAACTGAAAAGGCAAGCGCGAAAGACAAAGCTATCATTTATCCCTATCCTTTTTGTTAAAAACTACAGTGGATGAGTTATCCTGCAATAGATAGATCCACTGGGTATTCTGTTGCACCACAGCAGCAGATTTAAGAATCAGACTCACTGCCTTTATCTCAAATATTTTTAATCTAGATTGACATTTGAGAGATGCACAATGAGAATGAGATACAGCTCAAAGCATTATGAATAAATGATAATATTTTACTTATTTCATATTAGTTCCGCATTTTTAAGCCTTTTAGTAAGCAAATTAGCTAATGCATCTGCGGATATGCTTGGTTCATAAAACTTAAAGTAAGAAATGTCTTAAAAGGAGCAGGACTGAGAAGCAGGCTGGCTGCTTGCCATCCTGACTTAGACTATTGACATATTTTACTCAGTGTTATAATGTTCTTTTTTATCAGTTGCAGACGGACAAACACTGTCTTTACAAAAAAACACTCTGCGGTCAAATAAAGTCTTGTTTGTTTCAAAGATAAAAACTCACACCTGGGAAAAAACATCAATTTAAAGTAAGCTTTTTAAGGCTTCCCAGATTAAGTCCTTGTATTTAAGTTAGATAGAAATACGGTCTTAGCACTGGATGAGTTCCTCAGGCAAAATCTCAGCAATATCTTCCATGGCTTGTTCAGCGAATTTAAGAGTGCCGTATTTACATATATATCTTTTATTGTAGGAAAGGCATAAACTTTTCAACCTAAAACAGGCTGAGCACTTTTGCTTCCTATTTTCTTTCAAACTATTCTAGATAAAAGCAGGTAACATTATTTTCAAACTTTTTTCCTCTAAAGACATACGAGCCATAAGGTTGCTCCAGATCTTGTCAAGAATGTTTATAGTTTTAAGAGGCTTCAGGGAAGAAGTAGATGCCTTTGATAGTCTGTTCATTGTTCAGAGAATGATGTCCCAATATCAACAAATGAAAGACACTAAGAATATAGTTCATTTGTAGCTGAATGGAATCCACAGAGGATTAAAGGATGTGAGAAATATGACAAGAGAAAAGTGAAGAAGCGTACCTCTAGACATATAGAAAGAGATCTGAAATTAGATATGGAAGCTAATGAAAATCTGAAAGGATTCAGATAGTAGGTGAAGCAGAGTAGTATGTCAGCACTGCACTTTCAAAGTTTTGGATTCTCAATGACAATTTCTACATTTTTGCTTTATTTTATGACAGCACTCAGCTTTTGTCTCACAAAGAGAAATGTGTGCTTCACAGAATCTGCAAGAATTCAGCAAAAGTGGGAAGCCTTTCCTTTTCCAAGGACAGATGATTGTCTACACTTAACAAGGCACCTGCTTCTAACTAATGGTTTCTATAAAGTTCCCATTTTACACAGACTGACAGCTTGTGGTATGAAAAGCAACAATATTCCCCCAGTCAAGAGCTCAGCAGGAGTCCTGCAGACTAAGATGCTGTCAGTTGGTTGATCACAAGTCAGTAAGTGCCAAGGATGCTGCTTCACACAAAGAGCCCAGCGTTATCTTTTTGCAAAACAGCAATCTTAAGTCAACTGGAGCTCAGCAGGATACTTTCACTTCCCCCATTACCTGAGTCACTGGAATTGCTAGAGAAACTACAGAAAATGGAACATATGAGTTTCTAAATATAGATTTCTAGAAGTTTATATAAGTGAGTGCGCATGTTTGTATGCGAGTGTGTATAGCTATCTATATAGACACATACTTCAGGATATGTTGTAACTGTGGTGTTTTGAGTGTTTTTTTTTTCAAATTCACTTCCCTGATAGCAAAGAGGTTGCTTGTAATCTAACTGATCTTGTTGCCTAACCACATCCTCTGTGTCCCAAAATCACAACTGATTTCAGCAGATGTTTGCAAGGAGGAACTCAGAGGAGCAAGTGATTTGCTTTTCTTCATCAGCGTGGAGTTTTGTCATCTTTGAGACAGTGAGATGTAACACTTGACTTTTAACTGTTTTTCCAGCTTCTCTATTTAATTAAAAGCAAAACTACCTCATGTATCACAACAAATAATTTACAGAATGTAAATATTTTACTAAAGATTTTTGCATCTTTTGCAGTTAAAATAAAGGATTTCTGTTTGGCAATGTCACAATCATTTTTTCCCTCTGAAGGTCTCAGATTTTTTAATGTCTCTAGATTTCAAATTTATCAACCTTTTTCAGCTTACCCAATCTCATAGAAAAGTATACTCTTTGCTTAGTTGATATTATGTGCAAATGTGGGGTTTTTTTAATTATTGCATATGTTTGTTGATAGGAGGTATGACTTTGCAGTAAATTTTTTTCTGGTGTACTATTATTTAAAAACAGGAAAATTAATCTTAAATCATAGGAAAATGTTGTGTTAATAGATAGAAACTGATACTTGTAGTAGCATTCTAATGTAATTTGCCCACTATGGGCCTAAAACACTAGAGTTGCACTTACATATAGTATGAAATAAAGTTGTCATGTTATTTGATTACTTTAATCCAAATCTGAATCACAGAATCATGGAATCATTAAGGTTGAAAAAGACTTCTAAGATCATCTAGTCCAACCGTCAGTCCGACATTACATGACCACTAAACTGTATCCTGAAGTGCCTGTGGCAGGTGTTTCCTCCCCCCTGCTGAGCTGTTGCTAGGCAGATTTCAGGGAATATGTGACCTGGACTAGTCCGGACTTGCCTCAGCCTGGAAATGGGACATGGGCTGGTCTGGACTTGATTACACCCAGGAAGTTGGCCAGCAGCCAATGAGAAGCCGAGATGGCTATGATTGACCACAGTCATCATTGACTAGTCTTTAAAACGAGGTTCTTGCCACGGCCATGTTGAAGTTACCTCGTGGCGGTTTGGCCTGATGAGGTCGTAAAGTCTCCCCCTTGGTCTAGGGGACCTCTAGCAAGGTCGAACAGGGGAGAACGGGAATCCCAGCTTGTTTAAGGTACCCCTGGCAAGGTTGACCAAGCAATAATTAGACTCCCCGCTTGGTTAAGGTACCTTAGTGAGGACAATCAGACGAGAATGGGAACCCCTGTCTTGATTGAGGTGAGTGTATGATAATCCGGATAATCATTCTTTTGTCAAGGGCTAGTGTTTGAGCTTGATCTTTTCCTCAACCGATACTGAACCTTTAAATTTGGAGGAGCTTATATTCCATAAATAAATTTAATTTAACTAAAAGTGTGAATTTATTTTTGGGATATGGGCGTGCTACTCACCTCCTTCTTTACAGTGCCACATCTACACATTTTATGAACACGTCCAGGGATGGTAACTCCATTACTTCCCTGGGCAACCTGTTCCAATATCTCACCACTCTTTCAGTAAACAATTTTTTCCTAACATTTAATCAAACTTCCCCCAACTTTGGGCCATTTCCTCTTGTCCTAGCATTAATAACTTCGGAGAAGAGACCATATAACATGAGAATTGTTTAAGATTATTTTATTAATTTTTCACTGGCTAAGTCTCTCTTACTTTTTTCATATAATGTAATTCCAAAGAATTAAATTAAAATTATGTGTAAATATACAAATCTCTCCAGACAGTATATACTAATTATTTATTTGAGGGCAAAGAGTTCATGGTGGGTTTCTTTATGAAGGACCAGATGCTCACTATAAAAAAATAAATGCTGTCTACTTTTGTATGAAATTCCAAACCAGCATCTAAAGCCTTGGAACAACTGCTTTTATTCCTGAATAGTCAAGAAATGCCAGAGATAGTTCATGATCCTTTGATTGACTTCAGTGAGCAAGAATAGACCACACAAAGGAACTATCATGCTCAAAGGTGTTAGATGTGTAAGTATTTGACCTCTGACAGGTAGTTGAAAGGGAAACACCTTCCTTCTTTCCTGCTGTGACTGAAATTTCTGGAGCAAATGATGCTCAAGTAAAACTAATTAAGGACAGTGTAAAAGAACATGACAAATTAATAATCTGGATTCTAGTGACACTACACAGAGTACTGAAACACACTATAAAGTGTTACAGTTCAGGACTTTGATCTTGTCTGAGACTTTGTGCCGAGAGTAAAAATAAAAATAAGAAAAATTGTAATTTGAAAAGGAGTAAGAGTTACTGCTTATGTAAAACAAGTCTATAAAATTTGCTACTCTGACAAGTCTAGAAGCTGTGGTATATTTAGTGGTGAATTAATAGTTATATGGTCTTCAGAATCCTCTGAATGCACAGTGGGAAGCAACACCAATCACTTTTCTTGCTTCTTTCCATTCTCTCATTTGACTCCAAAACACGCATCTAAACCGTTATGACATAATTTATCCTGGCCTTCCCTTAGCTGTTATTCTTTTCTACTTGACACCCTCTGACTCCCACAAACATGCAGTAAGATGCATCAGAGAACAATATTTTGATTACAGAAGAGACCACACAAATCTTCACATGGTATACATCTAAACAAGTTCATGGGAAATAGTATTTGTGATATGTTGATTATCTCAGATAAATCAGAAAGGTTTGGGTTAGAAGAGACATTTAAAGATCACTTATATGCAAGTCCCCTGCTAGGGGCAGGGACATCTACCACTAGACTAGGTTGCTCAAAGCCCTGTCCAGGCTAATCTTGAACACTTCCAATGACGAGATCCAGCTGTTCCAGTGCCTCACTACCTGCAAAGACAAAAATGTCTTATTTACATCCAATCTAAAACTACCTTTGATTTGAAACATTGCCTCTTGTCTCATTACTACAGGCCTTGATAAAAAGTCTCTCTCTCTCTTTCTTAAAGGCCCCCTGTTGATACTGAGAAGCTACAATAAGGTCTTCCTGGAGGCTTTTCTTCTCCAGACTGAACATTCCCATCTCTCTCAGTCCATCCCCATAGGAGAGGTATTCCAGTCCCCTGATCATTTTGTGGCCCTCCTCTGGGCCCACTGCTATAGATCCATGTCTTTCTTGTACTGGAAACCTCAGAGATTATGGAGTCCCATCACAGCAGAGGGGCAGAATTACCTCCCTTAACCTGCTGACCACACTTCTCTTGACGCCCTGGATAAAGTTTGCCTTCTGGGCTGTGAGCACACATTTCAGGCTCTTAGCTACCATTTCAGGCTTTTCTTCTACCAGTACCCTCAAGGCCTTGTTCTCAGGGCTGCTCTCAATCTCTTCCATTGTTCAGCCCGTATTTATATTAGTGGTTCATCTAACCCATGTTCAGGACTTTGCACTGGGCCTTGTTGAACTTCATGAGGTTTGCATAGGCCCACTTCTTAAGGTTGGCAATGTCCCTCTGAATAACCTCCCTTCCCTCAAGAAAATCAAATGCATCATGCAGCTTGGCATCACCTCCAAACTCGCTGAGGGCATACACAATCCCTGTTGAGTTCAGTGTACAAGGGAAAATGAAAGGGAGAATAATTTAATTCCTAAAATTATTTATATATCAGGTGACAGATCTATAAATT
Organism: Apaloderma vittatum; assembly: GCF_000703405.1. Taxonomy (NCBI): domain Eukaryota; kingdom Metazoa; phylum Chordata; class Aves; order Trogoniformes; family Trogonidae; genus Apaloderma; species Apaloderma vittatum. Next base: position 13,529 of record NW_009730671.1, read on the forward strand.
AAAATTGAGTCATATCTGACAGCCAAGCAAAGAACTTATAGCCAATCAAAAGAGTTGGTGAAATAATTGTGCAGGGATGTATTCATTAATTTATTTTTTGATTTACATTAAATAGATCAGAGAAGCAGCGTAGAATGGGAATCTAAGCTTGCCCATCAACTCTCTTCAGATATCCTCTATACTAACATGGTTTTCGTTGGGTATTATTTTGTACAAACAGTTCCTTTACATTTCCGGCATCATAGCCATAGAAAAATGCAGTTACTATCAACTGTTATGTTTCTGAATTAAATTTCTAGGCACAACCATATTCAAAGACCTAGAAGGTGACCCTCTGCTTTGTGGTTCACAAATACCCTCAGACAGAAAATATTTTTTCAGATATCCATCTATCTCTCAAAGTTTTCCACAGAAGCCTTCTCAGATGTCATTCTGCAGAGGTGGGGGTTTTTTCAGTCATCTAAAATCTTTCAAATTTTAAATCTAGGTGTTCAAGAAGTATTTGAGTCTTATCATAAGTGCAAATATGTTCTTTAATCACTAAAAGTTACTACAACATTAAGAGAAATTAAGTAATTATGGATGTTTAGACTGGTCAACAGGTCCACTGATAAATCTGAGAAAGTAGTCCTTCCTGGGAAACCATTACAGACTTATAAGATATCTTTAAAAAATATGTGGAAAAAGTTACTTGTGTTTAAAACCTATTTTAAGAACATTTAAATTCAGTATTTTTTAATTTATCTATATATGTGCAATCTGAAATTTTATATTTTTGTACTCTTTTTAAGACGTGGGAAATGAAAAAATTTGTATTTACTGTCATCCACATATTACAGACTCCTGTGATGTAGATTTTGTGAGTAAAAAGTTATTGTTTCTATTACCTCATTTTATTTTGATTTAAAATATAACACATAGACTGATAATAATTTCAAAATACGATGAACAATGTTAGAGCATTTTCTAAGCTGAAATGTGAATGTTGTGCAAAGCCCATATTAGTTCCTATTAAAATTCTGCTATATTAACACCACTATTTGCCCACTCAAGAATTTTATTTCTAATCAAACCTCTATTTATGAATTCAATCATCTTTTGTATGTCCAGAAGGGAAGAAATAAAATGGGATATAATAGTATGCTACTTCACTAATCTGAAACTGGCTGCCATTAAGGCTGATGAAAATGCATATTTAAATTCCACACATGCCACAAATATTTTAAATGTAAATAAAGGATTATTTTCTTTTCCTACAAATTTAATGTTGTGCTCAATGTTAAAAGATGGTAGCTGTTTCCAACAAGTCTGAGGAGCCTCGCTGCCTTCCGTGAAGTTCAGCAAAAGCACTCAGAACCTCAAAGGAGCATGCCAAAAGCAATTACTTAATATGAAATGTGTCCAGGTGCATACAAGTAGTGATGGTGAGTGGGAAGATTTATTTTTATACTGTGGAAAGCATGCTTTATGCTTTGCAGACAGAATCATAGAATTATAGAATCATAGAACAATTCAGGTTGGAAAAGACCCTTGGGATCATCAAGTCCAACCATTGACCCTACACTACAAGGTCACCCCTAAACCATATCACCCAACACCCCATCTAAGCGACACTTGAACACATCCAGGGATGGTGACTCAACCACCTCCCTAGGCAGTCTGTTCCAGTGTCTGACCACTCTTTCCATGAAGAATTTCTTCCTAATGTCCAGCCTAAACTTGCAAATCAAGAAAAAATGTTTGCCTTGAAAATTTCATAGGGTACTTAGAAAAAGTTTTTGGTGTTGTATGTCCTGAGTAAGCCCTGAGGAGCAAAGATCTTTAAACATTAGAGAAAAATCAGAAAATGTATAAATTATATAATCAAAAAGGGCAAGAACAGGGGTTTATATTGTAAATGCTAGAAACCTCTCCTGTTCTAGGCTGGTAAATTGAACATAGGAGATAAGAAATATAGAACCTGATACAAATCACAGGAAGGTAAATAAAAATCTCTCACTGCTTTCCCTGAGGTTTGCAGAAATGCTACAGTTACCTTTTAATCAGTGTATTATTCCTCCTGCTACTTCCTCTGCGGAACTGGAAGGAGTTCCACATCTATCAATAGACAACTTAAAGTTCTCTTGATTGATTATTCTTTTTCTCAGTGCTCAGGAAATAAAAAATAATAATTCTATCATCTTTCTCCACAAAATAAAGTTTGGTACTTTTCTGTCTCTTCCAGAACAAAAAAGGAACGACTTTGAGAAATAAGAATGTATAAGCTTTCACACAATTTATATTAATCTACATAACTAATGACTAGAAAGAAACTTCAACATTCCTGAACCCATACGAAAATAGATTCACACTTCCTATGTATTAAGAAAGGTTTTTGCCTGTGAAGATAATTGAGGATTTTACTTTACTCTAGAAAACTATTTAAAAAGCCAGACCTCCTTCCCGATTTTAAAGTCTTAAATGTCCTTTTCTCTTCCATAGTTATACCATAATAACAAGAAATAAGAATTAAAAATCCCTTATTTCCTGTATTTTTAAGACACTGCAGTATCTATAAGCATATTCAATTTTGGATTGATTAAAAGATTTCAAACATTTTACAAGGTAGACACTTTGTGATTTACTATTATTACATTTCTGAAGAAAAGTGTGAAATGACACCAATTGTCTTTAGTCTGAATAATTAGAGGATTTTTTTCTCTTCTGAATCTGAAATGAAGACATTTTTAAATTTTATTTTTCCCTTAAATGAAATCTTCACACCTGAGTTCTGTACAAACATAATATCTTTGTAACTATCTCATATGATCAATATTTTTTTGGTTCAGTGAGAGGATTGAAAAATATTGTGGAGCTTAAAAATAAAATTCAATGAGAAATATTTTACATCTAGATTTATATTCTCCTTCCACAAAATAGTGTTCTGAAGAAAGACGAAGATCAATGTTTAATTTCCATCTTAAGGGATTTTATAATATCATCCCATTAAGCTTATGACATTGAGTTCAATTTCTTTTTTTGTTTGTTAAAAACTTTCAGAACTGAGGAACTGATATTCATCAATTTTACACTTTAGATCAGAAGGAAAGTAACAGAAAATAGTTCACTCCAAAAGCCCTGAATATTTCACTTTTACCAGGTCATGCTCGTGTTCATATTAATGGTAAGGAATTACCAATCAGTCAAGAAGAAGGAAAGAGACTCTCAAACCATAAGACCTCTCCTATAGGAGACATTTACCATCATTATTTTTGAAATATGACCTTCCCAGCAGCATTAGTAATTATACTTCCAAATTAGAACTAATACACTCTCAAAACCAGTCTCTCAGTTACTAAGTGTATCAATTCAATTCCACAGAAAAAGTGAGCTTTCAAAATCATATACGAATTTTTATGCTGCAGAGAAATCCTAAATAATAAGTATCATCTGCTTTCTGAGGCACTAGCAATGAATATTAAATGCAGATTTATTTTGCTGACAGATTTGAAAATAAGATGCAAAATGAAATAGAATAAAAATTGCTAATAATAGAAACATATTTTACTCTTCTGTCTATTTCTATATATTAGTATAATAAACAGTGAAATAAAAATATCTATACTGTTCATAAGGTAACATATACAGTTATTTGTTATCAGATTTCTTTTTGCACATAATTTAAATTATTTTATTTTATTTATGGTGTACAGCCGAATCCTGAAAATAGGTTAATTGAGACCATATGGTAACAAAAGGATAGACAACACAGTGGGAAGAAAATAAGATATTCTAGAGCTTGATACCAGTATTCTAGAGCTTGATACCAAATATCCTCTCTCCTGTGGCAGTAGATCTTCAGAGTAGAAGAAAAATGGTTCACACTAAGGAAGAAAAATAATCTGCTTTGTGACACTGAAGCGGTGGATTGTTCCAGAGTGAGAGGGTAAACATTTCTGAGAGGTGTGCTAACACTTTCTATTTTCTTTTTTCTCATTTAACAATATAAAATTTGTTTTGATTTTAAACTTCTAGGTAGAGAACATCTTGGTAAATTTTCTCAAACAATAACAAAATTCAGACAGAGATTAGAGGCAAGAGATTTCATCTTCTGTCTCTGAGGATGACCTGATGTTCAGTTTGCTGGTACAGACATTACACAATGAATGGCACTGATCTAACTTCCAATGCATTTATTCTACACACAAAGTCACATGCACTGTACACAATTATATTTTGAACAAATGCATGTTCACATTTCGCATGTGCCCCCTAGAGCCATAGTGTTTGACTGAAAAAAAGAAATAGCCTTGGAAAGAGGACTCAAAACCTTTCACATTGACTGTGTCTTAACTGCTAGGACTAAAGATAAGTATATCTCCCATTTTGATCCTATTATATTTGCACCTCAACAGAATCACAGAAACACAGAATCACAGAAGGTTAGGGGTTGGAAGGGACCTCTGAAGATCATCTAGTCCAACCTTCATCCCAGCATACCTAACCACTACACCATAGCCTCAAGTGCTAGATCTACTTTTTTTTTAAACACCTCCAGGGTTGGTGAGTCCACCACCTCCCTGGGCAGCCTGTTCCAGTGCCTCACCACTCGTTCAGTAAAGAACTTCCTCCGAAAATTCTTCATCAGAGGGAAAAGGGAGGACTCTATTTTGTAGTGCACGAGTAGACTTTTAACTGACAAGGGACTTTCTTAGAGGATGGCAACAAATGTTGTAGGGGTAGAATCAAGCCATTACTCTTCCCAAGAAAACATTTTTACAAAGAGTCACACAGCAGTGTTTTATCTGCCCTTGTTTGCACCGATAGCCAATGCAGATACTGTTCACTGGGCTCACTGCTGCCTGCTGTGCATTTATCTACATTTGAGTTTCATTTCCCATCAAGGTTATTTTTAAGCAAATCTCTCAATTTCCCCCACTCCTATGCTTCATTTTGTATCACAGAAATGAATTCTTCTTTGGAAATGGAACAAGAAAACACACTCCAGAAGGATATCCTTTAGTTGCTAATAGACATTCAGTTCATGGGGCCAGACAAGAGGTACTCCAAAACATCTAAACTGTGCAGCTGGGACTTCACAGTCTGCATTTAGGCACTCTTCTGTCCACCACACTGCTTGCTAATGCATACATAACCTATGTGTATAACCACTCATAGTAAGACTAATTAACACTGCCATTTCGGAGATCTAGGAAAAATTGAGGCACTTCTTTAGAGACTATGACAGAGTTCAAGAAGGTTCCTAGGAGCTTGGCTAGGCAAACTGGCTAATTTTTGCATGCTTTCAAAATTTTGGTGATTAAGAAATTTTGAGTCATTAGAAATTAGTGCTTAGCCTGATTACATCTGTACTAGCAAATAAAATAGAATAAGCCCATGGGTGCTGACACAGGAACAGGGTAGTCCACATTACTTCTTCATTAGCATACTTGCAACTTTTTGGTCTGTGCATGTTAACACATCTCTTGGACAACGGGCAAACACAAAACAAGGGAAAGGGAAGTCTAAAGTCTCTTCCCAAAATTGCTGATGCCACATTCTGAGGGAAACGTTTACCTTTCCATAGGACATTGAAGAGACACCTTTTCTTTCTCATGCAATACTGTTGTGACACACACTGATTCCTGTCTACATCTTCTGGGCTACACCACAATAATTTGTTTTGAAAGAAGTGGAAGAACTCTGCAAGCAGAAAAATGTTCATACAGACTCTAAATTCTTTACTAAATTCCAACATTTTATTCCTTGTATCTCAAAGCAAATTATCTGATATCTATTTAGAATCTTCTATGATACTAAATACTCGACAATGAGGAGAAAGCCAAATCATCCTCCCAGTACTGATCAACTTAGAACTTACATAGAGTTAATATCTATCCAAAAGTTAGCCTTAAAAAAAAAAAGAAAACCCTAAGAAAACATTAAAAAGCATTCTCATGTCAGTGGTTTCACAAAGAAAATTATGCTTGTATAAATGAGAATAAAAAAGGAATACAGAAGAAGGAAGTTTGCAGTTAGACTAAAACAAAAAGACAGTAGGAAATCTGAAAAAAAAAATGAATGAAAGGGAAGAAGGGCACTCTAGAAAACCATATGAAGCAGTATGATAAATACCATTTCCAGAGCACAGCATGCATTTGGGATTCATGAAACATTAATAAGATCACTACTACCCAGTGAGCATAATATACAAGTGCTTATCTTATATAGGACACACCGTTCAAGTGCGTTTTGGAAATGAGTTCTGCATCCTATAATATATTTTTGAAAAAATAGGCTTGCAATACCTACAGCTAATAAATGTAGAATTAGTGCATATAGTCATGTGAAACTAGAATTATAGCCTTGAATAGAGACATTTAGGCATTGTTTGCTGTTGCTTATAGCTTTCAAAACAGACCTCAAACCATTTGAGTTAATTTTTTCAATGCTCATTTTCAACCAAAATGTGACTTTTTTTGGAAGCGTAGGAAAATATCAGTCAGATACTTTGGAGTTACCTGAGCATGATAATGTGTTTTTCACACCTAAATATGACTTTTTTGCACTCAATTCAAAAAACAGTTTCTTTTTCAAATTTGCCAGATAGCACATACTATCACCTACAGGAAGCATGTGTTTTGAAAAACAGAGCAGAAATTGCAAATGAACACATATATAGAGAAAGCATAATTTTTATATGAACCATAGTCAGTTCCTGAATTTTTATTGTTGTTCTTCTGCATGGCGGGAATGTAAAACCCTGTATTAGTGCAATTGTACTGTTGACGATGCAAATATCTGCAAGTAAAGTAAGAAAAACAACTGCATCTGTTATTTCGTCTCTGCCAAAACGAAATAATGTTAGCATATAAACCAAGAGAAAACAAACCATATATACCAATAAACTAAGGTTTGATTTTCAGTACCTTGACTTATGTATACCACATTACATCAAAGCATTTTTATTTTGTTTTGAGTTTGCTAGACTTTATAAATCATTTTAACTATGAAACATCCCACAGCAAGCAAGTCCTTGTTTTGAAAAAAGAACTTAGTTACACAGCTTCTTTAAAGCTTGGACTGGATTGAGTAGCCTGATCTAGCTGAGAAACATCCCTGCCCATGACAGGGAGATTGGACTAGATGATCTCCAAGGTCCCTTCCAGCCTACGCCATTCTATGATTCTATGATTGCAATCAAGTAAGTCAAATTACAGTAGTAGTAGTAGTAGTAGTAGTAGTAGCAGTAGCAGTAGTAGATTACAATCAGTAGGTCAAATTCTTATAAAGGGAACAGTCAGTAGCAAACTGCAGCATCTAAGTCACAGTTCTGAAAATGATACAGAAGAACTTGAAGAGTTTCAAAGTGCTACAAGAGATAAATTAACTTAAGGGTATATTATAAAAAAAATTGCAAAACAAGTAGTTTTAAAAGCACAGACAGGAACTAACGGCTCTCTATCTTTTCACATGTAAATTCTAGGACCCTGAAATGAAGGGTGTGAACACTACATAAAACATAAAATTTGCTAGATGAATCTTTCATAAACTATTATTTTATATTTTGGTATTCTTAGTGAACAGACATTTTAATCTTTCCTAGATTGACCTTCATCATCCTAAACAAAGAAAGTAGTTTATCCATGAAAATATGTTGAGATTCGTTTTATCAAATGAATGCCCTAGAATAGAAACATACATAAATAAATAAAGTATTTGTTTATATTATAAGTCTCTTTGGCAATCATCAAAGTTTAGTATGGTGATGGCTAGAATTCATGAGCACTGAAGGCAACATATTATTTAAGTCCACAATCTGCAAGGCTCTGAAAGGTGTTACATTGACAACATGTCCCCCAGATTAACAAGGATATCAGTGCACACAGTCCTGAAATGGTGAAGAAGGTTTGGTAGCCATTGCCAGGTACTATTTCCACTTGTCAATTTCTTCTCCATATAATATTAATCATTTTGTGTGTATATTATACTGTAGAAGAATACTGTTCCTTCAGTGGCATCCACAAAAGTCTTCACATTCATACCACAAGAGCAAAAAAAAATATTATTTTTTTTAAAAAACCAAACTGGTAATATTGATTTCCTAGCTAAGAACAAAACCACACAGGTATCAAAAAATATTTTACCACATATGGGTTTAACATTTCATTGCTCAAGAAATTTGAAAAAACATGTCCAGAGCCAAATTTAGGTGGAATACGGATAACAATCTGTATTGTGACCCTCTTAAGGATATGAATCCTTGGGATGGTCAGTTTCCTAATCTGCTCAAAGTTCTACTTATCGTTTTGTCTAAAGGCATTTTGAACTTGATAGTAATGATACACTGCCTTCTAGATCAAGCCTGTATTCCACAAGAATCCATAAAAGCTTTTTTTTTATATATATATCTTTTTCGCTTTCAGAGTCAGAGGATTAAGAACACAGGCAAGAGTTTGTTCACAGAATACATTTATTGAATGAATACCATAAAAAAAGCAGACTTAAATACCATTTTCATGAAGAAAGAGGCCAGATGATTTGTGAACACCCTTTAGATAAGGAGCAGCAGCTGGCGTTTAGATGGGATAACTCTTAAAATGAAGTTAGGCTCTGTCTTCATTAACAATTAGTGTGAGTTGATAAGAATGGATCTGTAAAGCAAAATTTTATTGCTGAGAATCTGATATGCCTGTTATACACCTTTCATGGGAAGATTTTTTTTCTTTGTAGACTTGTCCACACTTCTTCTAAGTGGGACAGATGAGAGGTTTTTTAAATCCTGATTTAAATCCTAGTTACAACTTTGATATAGAAACACACGGTCTATCTACATGTGCACAACTGAGTTAAGCCTAAGGTGGCTTCTTAAAGCTGAGTTGAACATCTCTTTAGAATCTACTGCTTGTGTCAAATCTGGGCGTGGTTCTGTTGTCTATAGTTGTGTTTATAATGCTTCTAGTGAAATTACAGCAGGCATACTAGATACTCTCCAACATTTTAAACAGCACCTGGAGACCAAATGGAATAATCTTATCTGTATCATTTAGTCACAGACACATGTGTTTAAGTGCCTGAAATGAGCCCAAGGTCTTCAGTAAGTACAAAAAGGATTTGCAGACCATACATACATGTAGACAGAATCACAGAATCACAGAATCACAGAATGCTCGGGGTTGGAAGGGATCTCAAAAGATCATCCGGTCCAACCCCCCTGCCAGAGCAGGATCACCTACAGTAGGTCATACAGGAACGTGTCCTGGCGAGTTTTGAATGTCTCCAAGGAAGGAGACTCCACAACCTCCCTGGGCCAGTGCTTTGTCGCCCTCACAGTAAAAAAGTTCTTCCTAATGTTTTTGTGGAACCTCCTATGTTGCAGCATGTACCCATTACTCCTTGTCGTGTCATTAGACGCCGTTGAAAAGAGGCTGGCTCCGTCCTCCTGATAATCCTCTATGACGTATTTATAAACATCTATGAGGTCACCTCTCAGCCTGCTCCTCTCCAAGCTAAAGAGACCCAACTCCTTCAGCCTTTCCTCATAAGGGAGATGTTCCACTCCCTTCATCATTTTTGTGGCTCTGCGCTGCATTCTCTCAAGCAGTTCCCTGTCTCTCTTGAGCTGAGGGGCCCAGAACTGGACACAATATTCCAGAGGTAGCCTCACCAGGGCAGAGTAGAGGGGCAGGAGGACCTTACTCAACCTACTAGCTACTCCCCTTCTAATACACCCCAGGATGCCATTGACCTTCTTGGCCACGAGGGCACATTGCTGGCTCATGGTCATCCTGCTGTCCACTAGCACCCCCACGTCCCTTTCTCCTATATTGCTCTCCAACAGGTCAGTCCTCAACCTATACTGGCACATGGGGTTATTCTTTCCCAAGTGTAAAACTCTACACTTATTCTGGTTGTACTTCATAAGATTTCTCCTCGTCCAGCCCTC
>NW_009730672.1:0-236 GCF_000703405.1 Apaloderma vittatum
CCCCAGGGAGCAGCGGCAGTACCTGGGGGTGCCGGTGGCTCTGGCGACGCGGCTTGCCCAGCAGTGGCACGACCAGCTCAAGGGACAGCTATTTATGTGACATGGGGGGGTGAGGAGCCCAAAACCACATCACTTCCCTATTCCTCTTCGCCGCTTTTGGGAAGTGGCCGGCATCACCGGCTCTTTCTTGGGGCTGGCCTGGGGTGGGGGCCGTGGTGGTCCCCTCCGGAGGGTTT
>NW_009730672.1:474-994 GCF_000703405.1 Apaloderma vittatum
TTTTGGGGGTTTGTTTGTCACTGCATGCCCGAAGTGAGGAGGGGGCTCTAACCCTAATGTCAGCCCTGCTGGAGAGAGGTCCCAGCTCAGCACCAAGGCTTCACAGAAGACCTCGGGGGACACAAAGGGGGTGGGGGGCAGCTGGCCAAGCCCGGGGAGGGTTGCACCAGGGCTGGGGCACCATCTGCCGGCGTTTTGGGAGAGAGGTGTCAGAGGGGCTTGGGAGAACCTATATGAGGGGCAACCAGGAGCAAACCACCCCACCAGGGGCCTGGGGTGGGGCGAGCCTGTTGACCTTTGGGCAGGGGTTGAGTTGATTTTTGGGTGTTTTGGGGCAGAACCCATAACTAGTGCTGCCGGCAAACCCGTCCCAGACCCCGATGCCGAGCCAGGGCCTGTGGGGCTGCACCAGGTGTCGGGGGCACTGGCTGAGGAAGGAGCTGAGCTGCTTTTCCTGACACAGCACCCAGCAAAGAAAACTTGGCTTGAGCAAACGTGGCCCATGTGGCATCTGGGCTTG
>NW_009730673.1:0-3760 GCF_000703405.1 Apaloderma vittatum
GCCCTTTATACCCTGGGCAGGAGGCGTTGCCGGTGCTTTTCGTCACCCCTGACAGCCAGAGCCAAATTCCAGAATCATCACTTTTCTCTCCCCGATTTCACGTCTTTTGTCACATCCCACCAGAAGCACCGTGGACACACACGGGATCTGCTCCTTCCGCTGCGGTTCCCAGCACCCGCCGTGATTCAGACCGAAGGCTCCTCGCTCAGGGCTACATTTTAGCATTTCGCTGTTGCACCTGAGACGCGGGGGTGCTCGCTGCAGCTCCACCCCGCTGCTCCTTCGTGGAGCAACACAAGGGATTCCTCTCCGATATGCCAAGTCACCCGCAAGTGTCTTATATCATTAAAAATGTATTTATTTACTTTTTTTAAGAGTCTAAAGCCAATGAAAGCTGCTGACTTAAGAGCTCAGTGCATCCATTATCTTTATATGGGCCAGCTCGAAGCCAGACGGAAACTTTCCCGTCAGGTCCTCTATCCCAGGGCAAGCACAGACCTGGCAGTATTTGTGTACTGATAGTTGGCAGAAATCTTGCAACTTAAAAGAGAAGAAACTCCGGTAATTTCTGCTCACTTACAATCGAGGGAGGACCTCTCTGCAGGGACTGGAAAGTCCCTGTCACAGTGGTTTTTCAGTCAGGCTCAATGTCAGACGCCTGATGTTCCCCAGTGGCACCTCCTTTGCTGCACAACCTTTCCCAAGCTCCGCTGCAGCAGTGCATGACTTCTAAAAGATATATAGAAGCTAAAACCTCTATGCCACGATTTCTTCTATCTCGTCACTGAGGCAAGTTGGAATGCTTAAATAGGCTAAATCAGCGAAAAAGAATTTGAGCCTGCGTTAGACATCCAGTGTGATGTGCAATTTCTGATGGGAAGAGCATGATCAGGCTTCATCCGTGCCTGACCCTGCGTGCAGATGTGGTTTTTTCTACAGATTTGCAGCTGCAAGACTCAATGCTAGCGTAACTCCCTGGGACCAGCAGCGCCTGCATCGAAAGGACTGATGAGCAAAGTGGGGAGCGGGAACCCCGGGACCACCACCAAAGCCGAGGGTTTGACCAGGACAACGCGCGGGAGATGAACGGAGATGAGGCAAAGCAGCCTGGCATCGGGCTATTAAGGGATTGAGCACAGTGATTATAGTAATGCAGCTGGACAGGTATTAGTGTGGAAAAAAAGCAGCAGAGAATGAGGAAGGGAGATACCGCGTTGTTTTACTCTTTGTTAGGAAAAAAATCCCTTCACTGATGTGGCGCCAGCTCTTGCAGTGTACAGTGGAAAATCGCACGCCCAACCTGCTGGCCTGCCTGGCTCCAGCGATGTCATTCTCAGCTAAGAGGAGGTATTTTTCCTTTTAGCAGCGGTGCCTGTGAGGTAGTGAAAGAGTTATAGGGATTAGGAACCCTTTTGTGTTGTCTCTCCTGTCCTGATCTCTTTCCTTCCCCTGGCCCCTCTGGCTGTTTTCACGTTCTAATGCACGTAACTGATTTTGGAGTTGCTAAAATGTTCCCAGAGCCTCACCCTTGGTAATTCATAGTGCCTCCTTTCTTTCATCTCTTCCCTGAAGGACACAATAACAACAACGCTTTATCTGCATCGCTGTTAGATCTCAAGGGCTTAATAGGGAGGCACGTTCTCTTTCTTTAGCAGCTCCGGCTGAGGTGGGATGATTTTTCTGGGTGGCCACCAAGGAAGCAGCTCAACCAGAAAGAGACTCCAGATCCTCTTAGTCGAGAGTCTCATCTCTGGGCAGCACTGCCTCGGGCCTGACTGGCTTCAGAGTTGGATTTTTGCCTCTCCAAGCTGCAAAATCTGGGCATTTGGGATGCAGGCGTGCCCCATCCCTCAGAGAGCTGGGGCAGAGGAGGGGACCTGGGAGCAGCCCACCTGGGCGAAGGGCAGAGAGTGCAGAGGCCGGTGCTCAGCCCACGGCGCCGTCCCGGGGCAGCCTGGGCGGGTGAAGATCAGCGTTCCCGCTGGCCTGCATCCCTCCGTAGCGGGGGGCACAGGATTACCCAACAGCATCGTGTGGGAGCTGCGCTCAGGAGCCATCCCTTGGCCACCCTGCTCCGAGTTCTTCCAGGTGTGCTCACTTTGCTCATGTTTGCTCTAGCAAACACCCGCCTGCTCCAGGCGATTCCCAGGTTGGCCTCAAGCCCCTCACGTGGGCCAAAACCGTGCTGGGTGTTCTGCCCCCTCCCTCGGGTCACCCTCACACTTTAGGCTAAGTTACGAGTCAGCCTGGAGGTGACAACTGCCCTAAACCAAGGCAAAGCCCTGCCACAGCCCCACAGGCTGGAATACCTGGAGTTGTGCCTTTTCTTTCTGTCTTACCACAACCTCAGCCCGTATTTAAGCTCTTGTATTACAGCTGGCACAGGAGCTCAAGAGGAGACCTGGAGATTGTCCTGCAACGTCAGCTTTTTCTGATCTTTTCCAATCAATGTTCTTGCCAGTCAGCTGCTGCCCTGACCCGCGGCTGGGCTCCTAAACAGTCCCCAAACCAGCCCCACTCCTGCATGAGACCCCCTTAGCACCGAGTTCCCCTCGCGCCGGCTCTGTCAACAGGTCGTGGTTACACGGAGGAGCACCACTTCAGCTATTTTATGTTACCAGAAAAATTCAGTCTCTCAGGCTCTCCTGAAACACTCACCCACAATAAATTCCCTTGAGATAAAAAAAAAAAACCAGAAACACATCATAATGTTCAAGAGATGGTATCAGAGTCTGCTCCAGCGAGAGGCATGCCGTAGATGCTATCTCTCTCTCAGGTGCGCTGCGGGGGGAAAGAAAGAGCTGAGCTCCTCGAGTTCGCATGGGAAGGGAGGTGAAATTATATGTTAGGAGTGGACAGAGTGCACAGAGGAACCCAGCGTGGTGAGGGCTGGTGTGAAAAGGCCAGGGTCGGTGTGTTGCGTTTCCCTCAAACAATAGCACTTAATTGTGCTTTTAATGCCGTGAATAAGAGCTAATTAGGAGTCATCAGGTTTCCCCTGTGGGCCAGCTCCTCCTGAGTGCCTTCCACAGCAATTCACAGCTCGGGAGAAACCAGCTGAAGGATCCAGCCCTGGGAAAGGTGTCTCGTTGCGTGTAAGGAACGGCACTGTAAGTTTGAACAACACCAAAATAGGAAACAAATACATGAAGGTGTGGAATGAAATCTGCCCTCTTTGTTTCTACCTCAGCTGCTGATTCTTTATCATCTGCTTACCTCAGCTGCTGATTCTTTATCACCTGCTAGGCAACGCCCTGCCGCCCCCCTGCCATTATCTGGAAAAAAAACGATCCTAGATCTGTTACCAGGAAAAGAAACTTTGTGGTGTGTGTGCAATGGAAACCCCCCCTGGGCAGGCTCGGGGCATTTAGCCCTTGGCCAGCGAGTCACAGCTGCCCGAGCTGCGGGGCAACGGGTGACGCTCGCCCGGTCTGACCCCCCTGTGCCCCCCATGCTGCCTGCGGGACGGAGGAGAGATCAGCAGCGCGGCCTTGGCCCCGTCAGCTGTGGAACGGGAGGAGGACCGTCCTTCTCTGGGCCCCAGACTGGGTCCTGCCCGTGCTCTGGCCAGACCTCGCCCTGCGCCAGGGCCACTGTGGGCTCACAACGAGCCCTTTTCTCCTCTTGGAGAGGAGACTGATGCTCCTCCATGTTGGCCTGTGCCCCAAGATCTTCATGGAGCATCAGGCCAGGTCCTGGCCCTGCATCTTTTGATGCTCCAGAGGCCACCTTCACCCGCAAGCACCTTGCTGGTGCACAG
>NW_009730673.1:3843-5236 GCF_000703405.1 Apaloderma vittatum
AGCGCAGCCCGTTCACACGCTCCGTCGCTCAGCTGCGCCAGCAGCTCAGCCAAGGGGCTGGGCAACGCGGAGTGATGCGTTATCTCCTTGCTTCAGGGATCACAGCCCTGTCTGGCACTAGAATGTCTTTCAACAGATTGTTCAAGCTCTTCCCGGGCCCTGCTGCAGTTGCTCATCCCCGCAGCCACCCAAGCGCTGTGGCCGCCCATCGCGCTGTCAGCTCCCCCGTCCGAAGGCTGGCTGAGGCTGCTTCCCTGCTTGACGTGTTTTAGCAATAAAGACGCTGAATGGCTTCTGATCACAACCAGGCTTGTCTCCAAGGTCTGGCTCAGCCCTTCTGCTCCTGCTTAGGGACGAGGAACCCATTCCAGCAAGCTCAGCGCTGTGAGCAGCTCAGCTCCCTCTTGCCCTGGAAGGGCTCTCTGGTGACACCCTGGCTCGGGCTGAGCAACAGGCAGAGCCACGGACCGGAGGTGGGGATTCCCAAGCTGCCCCGTGGGCTGTGCGGGACCCCTGAGCATCTCTCTGAGCTGCAGTCAGAGGCAGGACCAGAGTTGTTCTGGCTGGTGGAGGACAGACAGACAACAAATCAGCACTTGCTTTACTCTAGACGAAGGAATGTTTCTGCTGTCTGAGCGGAGCCAAACTCCCAAGCCATCACGAATTGCTCTATCTCCACAGCAAACTCCAACCTTTGGAGTTTCCCACGTTATTTTTTCAGCATCTACTTTCCAGATAGCAAGCAGCTCCTGCATTTCCTCATGTCTCATTCTGTTGGTGTGGAAAGATGCTCACACCCTGTCTGCTCATCCCTCTGCCCTGGCTGAGCACAGCAGAGCCGGCAGGGAGTTGCACCGTACTTTCCCATGCTGACTGTAGGCAACAAACAGCGGCTCCCGCGTTTGTTCTGTGCCCACACCCGCTGCACCTACCGTGACTCCAGGCCAGGTCTCTGAGCCATGGATGGAAACTCCAGCTTGGGGACACCCATGACGCTGGCGGTGGGGTGAGGCAGGTACTGGCATCAGCCTGGGGATGCTCATGCTCACAGAAGTGCAAGAATGGCGTTTTTGTTCCTGCTCTGGAGTGCAACCAGCCGTGCCAAAGGACCCCGAGTGGAAGTGCCAAACTTGTGGTTGGTGACAGGGACTCCACCAGCCCTCCCCTTCCCCTGCGACTGCCTCTGTTGGTGTTTAGTGTCCTCCTGCTTCCAGGGCTTGTCCTGGCCTCTGTGCAGGTGGGATTTGCTGCACGTTCTGGTCCCTTCCCGACCCCCCTTTCTGCCACTCCCCGAGGGCTGATGGTTGTGGGGCTGCAGTGGGGTCTGGTCACCTGGGGCACAGATGAGGATGGTGAGGGAGTGCTCCTGAGAGGCCACAGCGGCTGTGGGGAA
>NW_009730674.1:0-364 GCF_000703405.1 Apaloderma vittatum
ATGGGGTCGGGAACTGGGGTGGACGCGGCTTAGTGGAGGAGGAGGAGGAAGAGGAGAAGGGCGGTGAGGCCTGGGACGTAGCGGCCGAGGCGATGGAGCCGGGGTGCTGCCGGTCGAGGAGGGAAGGGACGAGGGCCTGCACGAAAAAAAAAAAGCGTCAAAACCGCGTCAGAAACCCAGCGCGGCTCTGAGGGCCGGGGGAGGCAGAAGATGGTAACGGGGGTGCAACCTCTACTGCCCTGAGGTGAGGGGGCACGGGCAGAGTTTAACGTCGGAGGGGTCACCTCATGCCGTGTTTTGGGTTTGATTAACCACGAAGCCAGTCCAAGACCGGTTAAAGGACATCCAGAAGGGCTAGGCACAT
>NW_009730674.1:384-5009 GCF_000703405.1 Apaloderma vittatum
AGAAGGGTGCCATAGGCATACATACCTGTGTTGGAGGTTAAATTGAACAAGGGAAGGCGGGTAGAGACGAGGGGATCTGAGTGCATTGGAGAGGATAGAAACAGAAGGATCTGGAACATCTAAAGCTGTAAGCGGAGCCCACGTCTGTTTGGGGAAGCAGCGGGTTTGGATTCTTGGTGCGTGTAAAGATGAAGGTCGAACTTGGCAGGAGCGTGGGAAGGAGGATAGAAATACAGCAGGGCACTCTGAGGGCAAATATCCTTCATTAAACTGGGGAAAAATGATTTTGCATTTTCTTCCTTTTACCTTGGATTGATTAAGCTACTGTATGAAACATCTCTCTTTTTCATTTTTCAGAGGGCATATTTCTTGAAAGCCTTGGCTCAGTCTTACTCAGTGTCATAGAATCATAGAATCATAGAACAATTCAGGTTGGAAAAGACCCTCGGGATCATTGAGTCCAACCATTAACCCTACTCTACAAGTTCACCCCTAAACCATATCCCCCAATGTCCTATCTTTCTGCCTCAACAGCTGAGAAAAAAGTGATAGTGACAAAAAAAGTGGTAGCATTTTGTTTTCTTTAACAGGAACCTGTCCAAGATCTTAGTGAGTGTTCTCATTACCAGAGATAATGAGACTTTCTGTCAAAAAGTGGGAAGGAAAAAACTGTCCCTACCTCTTTGGAGAAAGTAGAGATGGCACAGCAACGGTGTGGCACTGCAGTACTGGTGCTTGGTCCAGAAGTGAGAAACAGAGATCTGTCTAATAGATCACTGGTTTCTGTTTTGGTTTACTTTAATTTGAGCAATACTTGTTTATGATGTGCCAATTTGCACTTAATGCCACCAAATGGGATGTGAAAATGTGATAACGGATTCATATGTCTATGTAAAGATAAAGAAAGCAAAGGCTGGGGCATATCTTTATGCAGTCTGCATAGCAAACTTGCCAGGAAAGAATCTTCAAGCCATCTCAGATTATGCAACACATATATACAAAATATATACATCATTGTATATGATGTATACATCATATGAATTTATATCTTTGGGTATACGCTTTTCTTCTAGCATCTTCTGTCATAGGAAATACGAAACAAAGTTGCTTTCCTACCAACTTCTTTGGTGGCTATTTGTAGTACTCTGGCACTTCTTCGCTCATGGCTTGAATTGCTTGGAACTGGGCTTCAGCTGTGGATTGCCTGACAACGTGCTACCTCTATTAGCCTAACTATCTTGGTATCTGTATATTTATAAAGTTGCTAATAATATAACCCTTAAGAACAGATAGGTAAAAATTTATCTGAAGCAGAATTTATGAGACTTTGCCAAGTCAGATCAGTCTTTAGGATCAAGTCCTAAAGCTTTGCCACTTTGCGTCTTTTAAGTATTACACTTAATTTGTCTGGAAATTTGGGAGTAGTTAGCTGCAAAAGAGTTTAGGCTGCCATTCTAATATGTCTGCTTGTATCCTGGATATGTCAACTCTGCAAAATATAATGGAATTAAGCAGTATCAGTGTTAGTCCCATGAGATAATGTTGCCATGTGACCCTGGGCAGATTTAGACAGTGACTCTATTACTGCTGTTAAAAGTTCATCAGAGATTTGAAAGCACATCAAGGCACCTGGAGAATACTATACCATATGATTGTTCTAACCTAGATTACTTAATTATATCTAAATTGATCCCAGTAATCGCAGACTAGATTTCCCTTCACATTTCAAACTGTTTAATTTTACTTAGAGCTATCTACTGAATGAGTGAGAATTATTCTGGTAGCTTTAATGCAGTAACTCTTTTCTTATTTGGACTTATTTTTTGTTTGCTTTTTTGAAAAAAAAGAAACATTCATTATATGTTTTCTACTAAGTTTCTATTTTGACTATCAACATTTACAGCCTTTTGGGCGGTTTCATCTGTACCATCTGTGGACCATATTGCACATCAGATGGCAGGATAAAATCTGTAACAAGAATGTTTTAGGACATAAACGTCTTTCAGGGTTCGAAGGCATGATATTCACAACGGAAGTGTGCGGAGCCACTCATATATCAGAAACAGAAGACGCAGAATGCCAAAGCAGCTGCTGGAGTGAAATAAAGGAGACCACACAGTTTGGGGAACATACAGGCATTGAGAACAAAAGAACGTTTGAGGGAACAAGAAAGTGCAGCTTCAAGCAGTGAGAAATTGAAGTCAATCATTAGGAATTATTGACAGCAGATATGCAGTCGCATGGCAATTAGAGGCTCGCTTTGGGCAGCAAGGTCAACTGATACCGAGGTCCAGAGGCAGCATCAAAAAGCACCTGGTTTAGCAAGCAGCTTTTTCTGATCCCTGACTAGGCAACATAGCAGCGAATTGTCGTGCGGAGGTTGAGCGTTAGCCATTTTTGTATTCACACGGCAAGATACCATCACCTATAACTCTGTCATAAAGGACTGTGTAAGAACATAATGTGTCGCTACAGTTTGTGCAAAGTTGATGGGCCCTCAGTGGAACTACAGAGGTTAATAGGATTACATTGCCCCCTGCCTTTAAGTGTCTCTTCACTTTCTTCATATCTTCTGGTTTTGAGAGCAATGGGAAGAAGATCCTTTTGGATATAGTGTTCTAAATACTGTGGATAGTAGGAATTGACAGTTCCCCCCGTCCTAGCCATGAGGGCAAATGTCCCAACAGATTTCAACCTTTTTTTTTTCCCCTCAAAGTGAAGGTCATCGGTTTGTCTTAGATCATTCTCTGAACTACAGCTTATATTTATTTTTGTCTTCCCTGTTACATTTAAATATTCACTGATAATTTCATGTATCCAACCTAAGAAATTAGGTTTCAAAACCCATAAACAAATAAATAAATAGTGACACAAGGGAGTTCTGTGCTTTAATTTCTTGTTATTCGTGAGCTATTGATTTGATATGTAAAAACCCAGCAATTTCTGTCCCAGAAACATTGGTATGAATGTTTTATTTGATCCAGCCTACCAAACCTTTGATACTAAACTTTGCCTGAATTAAGTGTCTGAAGTCCACAGACGCAGGCTTGCCATTGTTAAAAGCTGACTGGAAACCTTGCTTTGACTTTCTTTGTTGGGTCTTAAGAAAGTCCCACCTGATGAGTAATTCTGGTGTAAGCCTTCTAAATAACTTTCATCTTTCTTCATGGATCACCAGTGGTCTTTTATGATTCATTATACATTTATCCCTTTATTATTGTGAATTATTCCTTCCCTAGTCATAATACTGCAAAGTTTTATTGGGTCTATGTCATGTTGAGGCATCTGTGAAATGAGTACTATGCAAATACTTCAGAGTTATTCCCTAAAAAAAATATTCTAAATGGATGAAACAGGTGGATAGGATGCAACAGGTGGATAGAATAAAACAGGGAGCAGAGCTGGAGATGGAGAGCTGAAGTACATAAAATTAAACGTCTATAAAGCAGACACTCAAAAACAGAGTTAAGAATTGAATTCAGATCTCCTGATACTCAGACACCATTTTAATTCTGGTATCATCATATCTAAGCTTTCTCATGCCTCTTCTTTTACTGAAATGTTCTTAAAATTTTGGCATCAGTGGTTTTAGCATTAATATTTAGCACACCTCCTATGGAAAAATTGCTAGTGCACACAGTAAGATGAAAGAGACAGTGTTTCTTACAGCCCATAAGAAGATACTTGCTTTATCTTTCCATTACTCTGTAGAAATTGTGCAACTAATCAGCAGCTTTCCTGGAAATTCAGCAGTAGCACATAGTCAGTGGCAGACATATACTTTCTATTCCTTCTCGATTTTGTTCGGATTTTGCAGAATGGCCACTGTTATGAGACAGTCGTTTCGCAAAAAGAAACAGGTGGTTGTGTAAAGTCCCGGAGCTAATCACTAGAATCTCAGTCACCCTGACTGTAGAAACTATCATAGAATCATAGAATGTTCGGGGTTGGAAGGGACCTCTAGAGATCATCTAGTCCAGATTCTCAATTTATTTAGAACTTTCTATAAAATACTTGGTGTTGCAATGTCAGCTTGAGTTGATGGGTTGGCAACTGCAAGACACAGTAGGATGCCATTGCCTTTGCAGAGAAGCGTGCCCTTGACGGCCCCCTGGATGCCCCAAAAAGGGAAAATGCATTACCCTGCCTAAATCAAAGGTATTTGATGAGGAAGAACGTTTGGCACTTGTATAGCTGTGCTGCATGAGAGAGTCTGTAACAGTGTTTGTCTTTATAATTCTCTAAATAGTTTGTGACATTCAGTTTTGTTTTGTGATGAAGCTGTGCAAATGGACTACCATTTGTTAGTGCTATCAGAGCTGCTGTGAAAAACTAAGTTTTGCGTTAAGGAAAGCTGCAAGCTAGCATTTGTCAAAGCTGAGCCTCTAGGTAGCCTCTATGGTTTTTTGCCTTGAATAAAGTTTGATTTCATAATTCATTTTCAGAATTCACTAATCTTTCAGGAGAATCCTTTTTAGTAACTAACCTGTGCATTACTTTCAACTGTGGCTGATTGAAATGAATCATACGGCGTGAATTCAGGTTTTGTGACTGAGCCTTTTTTTTATGCCATGTAATTATATTATATTATATTATGCATAATTATATATTATATATTATATATT
>NW_009730675.1:0-328 GCF_000703405.1 Apaloderma vittatum
TAAGATATCTTTGTCCTTGAATTCCACAGGGACCTTTCAACACCAGATGGTCCTTTATCATTAGGCTCTTGTCAATTATTTTTTTGTTTTAAGTCCATCCTGCTAGTCTTTGGTCTTTTGCAGCTGGTTCTAGATAGCTCCCCCTGTGTACAAGTCTGACCTTGCTGCTGGGGAAGATTATGTTTGCTTAGCAGGATATTGTAGCCTAAACAACATTTCTAGCACAGCATAAAATTTGAAGAACAAATTCTATATGCCTTCTATAACAAAAGGGACCATTGGTCCCCCACCATCCCCTTTGAACTCTCCGGTCTGGCCTGTGCAGGCG